>NW_028301540.1:12627500-12665000 GCF_042242905.1 Orbicella faveolata | reverse complement strand
AAACTGAGATGGGCTTACTTAATATTGAAGAGCATGAATTGTTTGAAACAATGCCGTAAAGGGAAGCCGGTGCATCTCCTGACTCGGTCTAGTGAAATCCAGTTTAATAATTTATGCCAGTTTTCTAAAAACCTTGTTTCAGGGAATGCACTGTAATTGACAGAGAAATAATAAAGAACAAAAGCACGTGTCAGTTGAATCATTTCTGTTGCGTTCATTTGTGAAAACCTTCCAAAAATAGTCGCACGAAAAATCATGTTGAACCGCTACGGTTGGACATCAAAACATTGTTAAGATGAAACTAAGTCAGTTAGTTGTATGTTGCTAACGACGTTCGCTTCAAGTTGGGTTGTTAAGCTTCATTTCTGATCATGACGAACCTGGGTTCTCATTGGAGTCTGATATTCGAGTTCCTTATGTTATGTGCTGTCGGCATAACCATCTCGAAAACAACCCTAAGCACTAACGTGTCCCGCAGGTCTCTGCTCCGAAGGACAAGTGTCACAACATGTATACTTCCAACAATTTTTACGCAGGCCCGAATAAGAAGGTCGAAGCGCTGCTGCATGAAATAAAGCGGGAGCTCGGTGAGATGCGACAGGAATTCAAGTCTGATGGGAAACAAAACGACAAGTAAAGGTCAGGGTAAGTCGGTTTCCAACTTAAATTGCGCAAAAGTAAATGAAAGATTACGAAAAGTGTTTTTCAGTGATTTCTATCACAGAACTGTTATCGTGTTTCTAGAAACTGATCGTTAAAGTATTTAGTGGCACGACTGACTTCTCGGTTGACAAAGTTTAAACAAGATGAAATGCGAAGAAAAAATGTTGTTGTTTTATTCTCCGCTTGGGCTGCTTCAATTTTAGTTTTAGTAAAAGGTAAGCGCTGATGCCGGGATCTTTTACTTTGCAATTATCAGTTGACAAGAACTGTGCGGACGTCTTCAAGGCTGGTAAACGAATGAGCGGTGTTTATACCATCGACCCTGACAATGCTGGAGCCTTTGATGTGTTCTGTGACCAAACGACAACCGGGGCGGGGGGGGGGGGGTGGTGGGCAGTGTTCCATAAGAGACTGGATGGCTCGGATGATTTCTACCGCGGTTGGGATGACTACAAATGAGGCTTCGGAAATCTGAGCGGTGGGCTCGGATTGGACAAGATTCGTCGCCTGACAAAACAACGAAGCAGGCTTCGGGTGGATCTTGAAGACACGACTGGAAAAACAGCATATGCCGAGTACGATTTCTTTGGTGTGGCTAGTGAGAATGGCAAATACAAACCGAGTCTTGGAACATACTCTGGTACGTGTTTTGACGCTTCTTCCTTTCTATCAGCCATTTTGCGAAGATCAATTGACAAGAGTTGGCCAGTGTTAAAGAATATTTTAAAAAAAGCTTTCAATATAATTTAAATCGAGCCTAAAAGTCATACTTCCTGATGTGAAATGCATTGCCAAAGTGTTAAACAAGATTTCCTAGTTTTATGTCTGTCAACATTGTGTAATTTTTCCCTTTTTATGTGAATTTGTAGGAACTGCTGGCGACTCTCTTTCTTATCATCGTGGTTCTGCATTCTCCACCAAAGATCGCGACAACGACAACGATTCTGGCAACTGTGCCACGCGTTGCAAGGCAGGCTGGTGGTTCAATGTTTGTCTCCACTCCAATCTGAATGGTCTCTATCATCGTGGCAAACATTCCACGTCCTGGGAAGGTGTGAACTGGAACCAATGGAAAGGCCACCGCTAAACGTGCTGAGATGAAAATCTAACCAGTTAAGAACTAGAACCAAGTGTACTTACACGGCTTTGGTAGTTCAATATACTTTAAATGCATTAGTTACTTGGGTCCTGAATCTCGTAGTCAGTGATTAAATCAAAGAAAATTTGCATTTTTGAGTCGAGAGAAATTGAGGTGCACTGATTCTGTAAGTAAGCTTTCCTCATTTTCCCATTGTATCGCTGATGTGATCTTCAGATCTAAATCGATTTAATATGTGATGGATTTATTTTCCTTGTGTACGTGAACAATTCGCTTCATTGTAGCTAGTCGCTTCATTCAAGTTGTTGTTGTTCCATCTACTTGTCCGTCTTGATTGATAACGAAAGACTCACAAGGAACGCGGAGCATGGGGGGGCTTTAGACCCCCCCTCCCAATTTCAAGCAAAAAATACATAAAATAATAAGTTTACAAATATCTCCAGACCCCCTCCAAGTTAGCGCCTCTGGCGCTCGCTTGTAAGTCCCCCCTCCGCCCGTCCGACCCCCCTCCCCAAATTCAAAATACGCTCCGCCATTGCTTCCCAAGGATCGAATATTTTTATTCAGATGATTGAACGAAATTTTTGGTCGTTTCAGTTTGGTAGCGTGCTTTCAAATTAAACTGCTCATCCCATTTCAGCGAGGGAAGAGAAACTGAGAAAGTGACTGAAAGGATTACACAGCATCACTTTCTTTAAAGGTCCTTAATGGCTCTTATTGCAGTCGAGCCTGCTGTCAAATATTCCTTTGTTTAAAAAGGCGTACAAAAGAGGTGAACGGGTCAATACAAAGCAAAATTGACCCTTTCGCCTCGTTTGCACGTCAAACCGCTGATAACTTCAATAACAGCTTTGTGCTGCAAGATCGATGTTCCAACCTTCAAAGGCTGATATTTTAACTAGTAATTTTATTTGCCTGTCGTTTAAAAACGCCAATGCTTTTGACTCAGTAATGTCCATTTGGAGCCAAATCGTTTAATTTTGCCTCGCTCACTCAAAAATGTCAGGAGAATTCCCTTCCGCAATACGAAATCAGCTCAGTCAAAAATGAGACAAATTGTCTTACTTTCGGATTTATGCCCTGTACTCGTTTCTTTTTTTTTGTTAAGACCACGTGACCCCTAAACGATTGAACGCGGCAAAATATCGAGGCCTAGGAACTAGGCAACGTAAAACGGATACTTGGAGATAAAGCAATGCCTTTTTTTCTTCAAGTTAATATGCAGCGCCAATAAACAAACAAAGTGATGGTAAGTAACTAAGTCTTAATTATTCACAACAAGAAAAACGTTATCAGTTGCGGTTGGCTTGACTCGTAAGCCAAAGAAATTTAAAGTCGAAGAGTTCATGTTTTCATTCGAAATGCTATAGAACACAAAAAGAAAGATGCTCTCAAAGTGGTCAGGATTTGTATAAAAATCGACAGAGACCCAACTCGATCGTTTGATTCATCAGTGATTTATTCGTGCGATTTCTGAGGTGAATAATGAGCCGGGTAGGATTTTCTTATTACAGATTCTTCCCACACTGAACAAAATTTCACCAAGTAAAGGAAAACTTGGATCCAGTTCCGTTCAGAAGCTGTTCTCAAGAGTAAGCTGGTGAAACTCGATTTTGAAATATTCTTATTACCCTCGCAAGGTTTTGGACCAGAGGCCAAAACCCGAGGATTACAAGGAATTACAAGGAATTTCAAAAAAGTAAGAAATGTGTTGGTAGTATGTGAAGCGTTTTCGATTTGATGAAACTAGTTGCGCACGGTGGTCTCGGGTAATGGGCAAGGAACGCGGGCTCACAAAATGGCTGCTGTGGTGTCGGGTACATGAAATTCTTGATTTCAAGGTTCTTGCAGCCACGAGTTCGCGTTTCGCGACCTTCTAGCAGCATTTCAAGGTTCCTGTAACCACGAGTTCGCGTTTCGCCATCTTCGAGCAGCATTTTAAGGTCAAAAAATACTCTCCAATTACAATATGCAGCAATATGGCCTGCATGACGATTTTAGCGCGATCAAATGAATCACTTCGAAATGGCCGAGATTCTCATGTAGGACAAATTGAAAACGATTTCAAAGATCCTGAAATTGATTTTGGGAGAAAAACAACTTAGAAGGTATCGTAGGAAATTCTGAAGTATACTAGAAATTCGAGGCCAATGTTAAATACCCTTCCGATCGCCAGTTTTACCTTTGGCATCTCGTTTATTCGGATCGCTTCTTTGTATTGAGTAATCCTACGTGGCGTAGAGCTCATGTGACGGCTGGGTGACTTTGCAGGGATCGAAATGTAAATGCAATTGTTTTGCAGCGTTTTCGTTGAGGTCGAAAAGCTTGACTCTAATTTACATATATGCTGACTGTAACGCGATACTTTCGTTTACATCTCGGAAAAAATCGACTTTCGTTCTGCTTTCGAGATACGTTTCCTCGTATATCAAGACAAATGGTTTGTTTCAGCATCAAATTGGAACAGTAGAGTAGTTTGGCTTAATTTTTTGTTTTGCTGCAGATTTTTAACCTTTTTTTCCCTACAAAGTTCTACTGAGTGAAATTTTTGTAAAAGAAATATTAGTTTCCATGAAGGCAATGCAACTTTTTTTTTTGCAGAAAGTACTTTTAGCGTCCTTTCTAATGAGATGTGGTAAACTGCTCTGCCGTAAATGCTTCGGGAGAGTATTATGTAAAGAATATTTAACAATTATTCCATGAGCGCGCGTTGGATATGAGATGGTAAATAGCCAACGAGGTCCGTAGGGCCTCGTTGGCTATAACCAATCTCATATCCAACAAGCGCAAATGGAATAATTGTTTTATTAAATTCGGTGCGTTTGTATACTTGGAAATTATAGCTTAATTTTATTGGGTTTTAATTTTACAAAGCGACCGGAAATCGATGTGGCGAAAACAACAACAAGTGGGAAATCACATGACATGCCCGCCGTTTGTAAAATTAGTTGAATGAAAAATTTGAAAGCGAAGCAAGCGAATTTGCTGAATTAATTTACAATCAAGTAGAATTCAAGGAACGTATATCAAATGAAGGAGATGTAAACTTGTTCAGAAAGTTTGAAAAGCGTTCAAGTTCGAGTCATGGAGAAGAGCCGAATAATTGTGTACTTGCACATTGCCGTTGTAATAACGCTGCGGAAAACTTTGATCGCCGTGTGATACAGACGTTGTGCCAAAATTATGCTCGACAAGACCTCTTTAGGAGTTCCCTTGCTTTGAAAGCCATGGCATTTCGAGCTGTATGTGTGGAGCTCATTGTTGGCCAGACTCAGAGTCAGAGACAGAAACTATCTTAGCGTCAGATTCATCTTCAGAATCTCCGAGGCCACCCTGATGGTTTTTCGTGGCTGCTAAAGAACCGGGCTTACTCCGATTCAGCTCAAAACACTGACTCCTTGAGGTGTTTTTCGCAAGGACAGCAATGATGCCTGTTTTCCTGAGGCCTTTTACAAATGCTCTAATAATTTATTTGCCTGGTCAGAGATAATGGAAAACGGTTTGTTGTGCGGCGGCGTACGAAGGAAATGATCAATGGCGGCTCTCCTTATGGATTTAATCGATGAACTTTTGCAATACATGCCATCTTTCTTCCTCGTAGACGTGTAAAAACACTTCAAACAAACATTCAGTTCTTCTTTTGACATTGCTTATATCGGTTTCGGAAATTTGGTGCCACCAGGACTAGCAAGCCATTCTGTTAAGGTAAACATTGTTTTTGTTACATAATCTTCATGAGTGCGTAAAATCTCGACTGTCATATTTTAATTTTGCAACTTTTCGAGGAAACTTAACGTATGCGTACCGTTAAATAATCTAATCTCGAACTTTGTGGCTTTGTTGTTGTTACTGGGACGGCATTGTCCATAAGTTCCTGCATTTCTTCTGTAGATAGCTCACCGAATCTGTTTTTTTTTCGTCCATGTTTTTCTCGACGAAACTTGGCTTCCCGCGAAAAAGTTTATGCCGAGCGACATTTACCGCATTCATTTCCATATAAGGTCAAACGCAGGTTAATGGCATGTAACGTAGATCCAGTGAACCAATAAGAAAGCTAGAATTGCATTATCCGAGGTTGAGAATTTAATAACGTGATAGAATGAGTTAAACAGAATGTGTTGGTTTAGTTAACTTAGTTGATTGTTTGGATCATATTCATGGTAAGATGCCTAAGTTTCTGGAACAGCATGAGTGATATAGTTTACAAAAAAAAAATTTTTTTAGTTCATACAAAAATGTTCAATATTCTTGTTTTCAATCAGCAGCAATAAAAAGAAAGCGGGGGTAGATTTAGTGATAACTATTACTAGTTTTATAATAACGACGGGCATTGTTAAATTAAGACAAAACTGAATTGAAACGGGACTGTTCTGGGTTTTTGTTTGTTTGGGTTTTTCTTACATAAAACTATACATCGTCTCTATGCTAATTCTAAAGTAACGGACTAATTACTAATATACAGGCGTAATTCTAATGTCAACAATTCACACGAGCCAGAATAAAAAGATAATGCTGTCAGGACAAAGGGTTGTTTAAATTTGTTTTGGATCGATTTTGGACGACGTCAGATTGGAGAAGAAAATGTGTACAATAAAGTATTAGTTACGTAACTGATCCGTTAAGGATGAAGGTTGTTGACAAATTTTATATATTTTGTATATTTACTGTCGTATCCTCTTAGTACATAAGTTAGCCCAGAGAAACACCCAACAAGTCGACCATGTGGTACTTTATTTCCCTCCCCTGATCCTTCTTGCCCATTTCATGATGTACATACACGAAACGTATCTAGGTTATTACATCACGCAGTACACAGTATTTACGTTTTTAACGAAAACTAAGTTCTGGAATCAGGGTTGAGTGAGTTATCACACAAGGCGCGAAAATAATAGATTATCATAGTGAATTTGCTGTGCAAAAATGGCGGATTCGGTAACAAATTCTTGGGTAGCCGACTGAGTCTTGTAATACGCATTCAGTCATTTGTCAGAAGAGACTCGTTCCGAGGCCATCACTTCCCCACACCACAAAAGCACAGGAGACTAGGCACCAGCTAAGTTCGCTAAGAGATCTGGGATTGTTTTGTCAGCTTTAAAATGGCCTCTTGACTGAGACAAAACTATGGGACACTGGCAATGTTACGAGTTACGAGCCACACCTGTCATAGGGTGAACCAGTCAGGGGAACAAGTACCAGCTGAAAACGAATATTTCAAGTATATGAGGATGGACTGTGCTCACAGTTTTCGCCTTCGTTGCTAATAAGAGGCAAATCGAAGCACGTGCCTCAATCATTGTTTTGCTTTTTGTTGTTTATAGACCGTTTTCACGTGACGTCATCACTTTCTAAAATCCAAAACTAAAGAGCCACCGAAGTTTTTATCCTCATCAGGCATAAGAGGCGGTATATTTACATCTCTGTACAATTTTACAGCTCAATGACGTGCTTCGTTTGGAAACCAGAGCATTTTGAATTTCAGGGTTTTGGAGGTGCGTAACATAAGGCTACGATCGAGTTTGTTGAAAATACATAATTTTTATCTCATGATCTTGAGCCTTTTTAGAAGTTACAGCATTAGGAAAAGTGCTTATTTAAATGCTTGGTTGTTCAGTACTGATAATCAGTCGCCTAGATTGGCAAAGAGAGTTCCAGATGTTTACACTATTTTCCGGCCGCCATATTGGTGTACCACGGAGGTGCACCAACATGGCGTTTTCATACTGGGCTCTGTAAATTTCTGCGAAACATTTCGACGAATATCTGAAGTTTGGGGAAACGCACAGGCCTAAAACTTGGAGAAGTGTCTTATTTAGGTATCTTCTATAATATCACAATTTCTCAGCTTTTTCCACTGGATGGTTTTCGATTATTTTTTCATGGCGTGACAGTGAAAACGATCTATAGTCATCACAAACACCCTAAATACCTAGGAAAAGGTTTTACCCATGAACAGAGCCTCAGTCCTTATATCTATGAACATTTCTGGCTACGGCCCTGCTTTGATTGGATAAAAATCGGAAACTCTTCAACTGCTTCAACGAGGACTACCCAAAAGCGATCCGTGTTTCTTCGACTGATATTGTTATTATCGGATTACAAAGCCAAGGTGTGCTTCAACAGTAGAGACAGCTGGGTTGTTCGTGGTGGGAAGGCCGTATGAGTTGTATGAGAGTTCAACTATTTGCGACCCGCTGATCTATACTAAGGTAAACATGATACTTACTGTCAATTGCTGATTGTTTAATTAATGTACATCTGTAATTCACAACAGCAGTTGTTGTATTTTCACAACATTCTACTGCAGTTTTCTAGACCCAGATAAATAGTTTTACCAAAATAACGGGTCTAGACATGAAGATATTTGATTTATACATGACTTACAAGTCGTCTATAAATAATATTTTCCCATGATAATTTTACTTCAACGAAAGGATAAATATCAATTGTATCAATTCCTTTGACATGATTACACGCACGTGTATTAAAATTGTTACAATTTGTGTAATAATTGCATATTTGTTATACATTATATTTGGGGATTATATTAAAATATTTTCGTACAATATATTTGTTGTACTTGATTTTCATTTTCGCTTATGCTTTCTGTGCACAAGCAATTGAAAACATACATTTACATGGAATTTCCTAAAAGATATGAAAATAAGATATCGTTTCCGGCATAGGTATGAATAAAATGAGAGCAAAGCATTTTTAAGACAAAGTGGAGAAGCAGTGACGTGGAAGTGGCTACAAACACAATACAAAGCACCTACTGGTTAAAACTTTAAAACTGGAATACAGAAAACTCAACACTAAAATAGCGTCTTTAAAATGCAGTAGTTTTCGATTGATTGTTGAACGTAATAACTGGTTTGCTTCAGTGTGGCGTGTATCAACCAATCAGAGAAAGCGTATTGTTTCTTCGACCAATCAGAGGCAAAACAGCAACCAAGTACGCGCGTTTTCCCGCGGTCTTGAATCACGTTACCTATTTTTGTTTTGCCCTCTGATTTGTTTACTGCGTCATAGTCGTTTGTTGAGAATGGCCGAGTACTTTCGTGTTGGTGATAAGACAGTCAATAGAAACCCGGCAAACAACTAGGTCTTTAGAACTTGTAGAGCAACCAAAATAAACTAGGTACTCCATAGCCCAGAGGTTTTGAATCAGGAAACACACCATGCCGGCTGGCGCACGTTAAATACGCATTTCAAAACAATTGAATCACACCCGCATATCGCAATAAGTTTCGGTCCGTTAGAAACTGGCCAAACCAGTTAGCCACACGACCACGCGCGTATCAAGAAAACCGGCTCAACATTGATAACAATAGGCATTGTTATAAGACCTAAAATTGGTCTTATATGGTCATTTTGAACAATGGCGGTATAAGCTTCTAAATGCCCGCGGGAGTTTTTGAAATTTCCGATTACAATACGAGCGCGAAATTTAAACGATCGGAAAGACTGAATGGAAGACAAATTCTCCCGAGGGGAGATGGTATTGGTATAATCCTGTCGGTGCAAATAGTTGCGGTGGGGTGGCTGGTAGGGTGACGGTTGTACACATGTATTTAAAAGTGAAAGTAAAAGCTGCCGACAAGTAAGGCATCTTTTTGCTTTAAAATTGCTCTAACCTGATAAACTCACCACGCGTGGGAGTGAAAGTGAAGTTCGCATTTGGCTAGATTGCGAACAGGCTCTCTTTCGCTCTAAAACCCATAAGATCAGTGTAGGATGAACGCGAAAATAGCGAGCGCGATAATCGAGCGGCAAAGCTGCTCGCTTCGCGCTCCCGCTGTTTCCGCGTTCGACCCACGGATTGAAAAGCAGGAGGAGAGACTGCTTTCAGTCGAGCATTCGGCCACAGATTAATAGCTCTTAACAGCGCTTCGAAGCTCGCGCATCTTTCCTCGCCGACCGATTGATGTCCACAGCGATTTCCAGCGGAAAGAAATCAGGGAACAAATAATTAAAATTACAGACGCGATGTTTTGGGTAGCGTTTCTCCGCTCTTTAATAATTTCCGCTTTACTCTCAACGTATTTTTTGTGAATCACGACTCCACCGTTCTGCGAGCTTGATTGAAAACAACGGCGCTCTTTCACAACTAAAAAGTCACACCTCGCTTATAAAGTGCCGCGCGCTCGACTGAAAACAGTTGAGTCAAAATCTGGACGCTCCGCGAACACTCAAAAAATTGAAAACGAATAACTTCCATGACGATTGCCAGGTTTCAGAGAAAGATTTATACGCGCAAAAACAGAATTTCAGTCACGCATTCTTCACTCTAACCACCGCGCGGTCGACTTAATAAAAAACAGAAAAGTTGTAACGCCGCACGAATGACAGAAAAAGAATGTTTTCAGCAGCATACCTATTAAAACGAGTCGGAATTAGAATAAAGAGGGATTTAAACCGGGGGTTGTATTTAGAGAGACGTGGTCCGAATGCGACACATGTGGATAATTAGTTTTTGAATTGTGATCACCTCGATGAGCACAGCGGCAGTCAATTTGCCTTGGGGTACATCGGTGAGAATTGACTTTACGAGAGAAAAAATTACGCTGCCCACCCCCAAGTGCAGCTTAATTGTTCTGCCGAAAGTTTTCCGAACAACGGCGACGATTTTGGTTTGGCTTCGGACGAAGTCCCTCAGGGTTACCAAGAACAAAAGGCTATTCATTTTTGCTTAACGTGTGATGTTGAACCGGAACAATAGACCATTTCTTGATACGCGTATCTTTGACATTTTGACCAATAAGAATCAATCTAATACCAAAGGCATTTACCATGGCTTTGAAGCCCTTTCCCAGTATATCTTATAACCCCAAAGAGATACTAAGAGATACAGCCTAAAAGTTCTGAAAATAATCAAACTATTTCAAAAAACAACATGAACCTCAGAGCTGGCATTCATGGATTAAGAGACCAGTTTATAATGCGTTTTCTTAAAGTGGTTTTTCTTCATGGAGGAATAAAAATGATAAAAAATGGGGAAGATAAAAGGTCAGAAAAGAAAAATAAAAGGAAAATTGTGAGCCCCCTTGATGGTGGATGTCAAAGAAGGCTCTCTTTTGAGTGGTACATAGAAGGCCTTCTCTAGTGGCAGGCAGAGGAAACATTTCTCGAAAGAGGCATTGGAAGGCCCTTATTTGTGTGCCACATAGACGAGGTTCCCTCTTTAGAGGGGCTTCTGGGGGCAAGTTGACAAGCGAGCGTACTTATAAAAGCAAACCGGATTTCCTGAAAGATAAAAGCAGCTCAAACAGCTTGCATACGGTACGCTTTCTCCCTGTAGGAAATAAAAACCACGACATATCGGTTGTTCTTACACGGCACCAGGTGGAGTCGCGCCGTTTTCGCCATGCGGCATCAAGACTTTAATCTGGTCTTGCGTAAGCTGTGTTATCGTGCGAGATCGCTTCAAGGAAGGCGAGGGAGTGGCGCGCCATGTTCTTATGCTATCTCTTCTGACGTCACTGGGCTCCACGCAGTCTTCATCCGTAGCCACACTGGCCATAGGTGAGTCTAAACAAGCGTTAATCATCGTTGGATGAGTGATTAGCAAGTCCTGAATTTTATCAGGGTCTGGTCTGTTAGCCGGCTCTTGTCTCCAGCATTCTGTCAGTAAGGTGTTTCTGAAGTTTTGAAAGAGTTAAAACATGTTAGAGAGGTACACTGCCAGAAACTAATTCTCTGGCTTCGTGTTTCGTAACAATTTTAATTGGCTCAAGGGTTCTAGCTTTTGCCTCTCTGATTTGTTTCGATTCTAAGACCAGTTTGAATGTAGCAGCAGAGTAGCATACACACGTAAAAGCACACTTTACTTTGAGGAAGTTTCCAGGTTTTCAAAATAGCCCAGCGAATTAAGCTTAACAGATGAAAGAGACCTAGTTAACCCAATCGACGAACGAACCACTTTTCCACACCTCACAACATACAACAAAATACAACATGAGAAGAACAGTTAGAAGATTGGTTAAGGTGAGAACATACAGTTCACTTGCACATCCTTGAGGTTTATCCATGATGCGTCCCTGTTTGACTCTCTCCACTACTTCCCCGTTCGAGAAGCCCTGGTAAGGAAAACTAACGAACGTAGCCAGCTCCCACAATGTCACGCCCAGACTCCATACAGCAGACTTTGTGGTGAATACACCATCGGCAAGGGACTCGGGCGACATCCAACGAACTGGGAGCATGCCTATTGGTAAAACGCGAGGCATGTTAGCAGACATCATCAGAACACGGACAGAATGGTCGACCGGGAGGACTGGGACTGCTAAACGACACTTTGTAAAGATGAATGTCGTTAGGTCAGAAAAGGAAAAGACTATCTTCTTATTTTGATAAAACATGACCGCACCACTGTTCTCTGACTTTTCACTAGCAAGAAAACAACATTCACTGCCCGTAATGAAAACAACCAAAAGAAAGGTAACCAATTCACGCCTTTTAATTGCGTTAAGATCTTTTGTAGCAAACTAATTTTATCGACCATAATAAGACTTTTGTCAGCAACAGTCCAGATTAACACCTGCAGGAATTTTTTCGCAAAAATGAAGTCACCTACAAGATCTTCCAGTTTTCCCTTATCGTCTCTTCCTCTTCCGCAAACTAGACACGAGGATATCAGTTAGAACTGGCATAAATCAATCAGAATTTTACCTTTTCGTCCAAACCTGTAGTAATCCGAGTCGTACATGGCCCGAGCCATACCAAAGTCTCCGAGTTGGACCACATATCCTGATCCAACCATGCAGTTCCTCAAAGCAAGGTCACTACAACAAAAGGTCAGAGTAATGTTTTAATACAAATCACAACCCGTGGTGTTTCACCCTTTGCAGTTCTGGGTTCAACATAGAAATACAACAGTCAACAATACAACTAGAATAAAATTGATAAACTGCTAAAGAGTCTACGTCTTGATGTATATTGCTGGCTAGCCCGCCGTTCAGAACGAAAAAGGCTATGGGTAATAGCGCGTTTATGGTTGCAGCCACAGTCTTGTGGAACAGCCTTCCCCTGTCAATGAGGCAAGCTACGAACGTTAACACTTTTAAGCGTTTAGTTAAGTCTCATTTGTTCTCTAAGGCCTTTTGTTAAGATTTTATTGAAGTCCAATTCTCGAATCTATTATAGGATTTGATTTTAGGTCTTAAATTTCAAGTTGCGTTGGTAGTTTTAATTCTCAATTTGTAATTTGTAAGAATTTATCTAATTGTAATGCGCTTTTGACTATTTTTATTATTTTTATAGAAGAAGCGCTATATAAGTAATAAATATTATTGCTATTATTACTGTTGTTGTTGTTGTTATTATTATTATTTATTACTATTATTATTATTATTTGGCAACTTTTGCGATTGACAAAATTACCCACTAAATCAAAGAAAACCTAAAACCATTAATATTGTAGAAACACCAAACCAAAAGGTATCAAGTGAATACCCCATACATTACAGAAACAATGATGGTTGAAACTTGGACTGCGAGCAGTCTCTCTTTTCCTGAAAATCCGTGGGGAAAAACGCAAAACAAGTAAGCGTGCATGCGACCGTGACTTTGAGTGCGACGTACGAGCGGCGATGCCACGATCCGATAGTAGCGCGGGCGTCGGAAGACGATTACAGTCACGCTTGCACGCTTACTTGTTTTGCCTTCTTCGCACGGTTTTCAAGGAAAAGAGAGACTGCTCGCAGTCTAGTTGAAACTGGAAAAATTGAGAGAGTATAAACAAGGCTAGCTCACTATATGGCTGTCGATTCCGCTAAGGTGAACAGGTCTGACGAGTCTGTAGTTCCCTATGAAGGAGACGGCTCGTCTCCCTTATGACCCGCCCTTACAAACGAATTCTTGTGAGCATCAGCTTTGAACAAGTTATACATGACAGGAAATGACAATTTTCCAGAGTTGTGTACGCTCATGCAACACACAAGTTACAAGTTAACGAAACAATCTTCATCCCAGGCTGTAGTGGGAAAGCCAAAAAAAAAAAAAAAAAAAAAAAACATTGCACATACCGATGGACAAACTTCATTTCAGCAAGGTAGGCAAGACCGCTGGCAATGTCCACGGCCATCGAGGTCAACTTGTTAGGAGTAACATCTTCGGCCTGAAAATGGACACGCGTTATTAAAACTGGACCAACAAAACAAGCCACGTACACCTTAACTTATGAAATTCAAACGCAAACAACGGTAATCTATCACTATCGTGAACAGTCGCTCAAGGGAAATTCCTTTCGCAATTCGAATTCTATTTCCACTTCCGGGAATTGCCTAGACATTTGTCACGGATGTTGTCAAGTAATGAGACGTGACCTGTCTTGACGACGAGCTGATGTGACTATGTTTCAAGCGCTCCTGTTACACCTGACTCGACAATTTCGAACAATCGGAAATTCATTGGGAATTTAAGTTGCCGAAATTTAAGGCAGAAAGAGGGACCGATATCTCAACAAACTCTGCCGAATTTTTTCACATTTCTCTAATGTTTCAGGTATTTTGCCAGAGTCCGACTACGTTGAAATCAACAAGAGTACCTCTTTGCAGTCCTGATTTGCAAATTGACGTCTGGCTAACAAGAAGTTCTTTAGGTTACCTGAGAAAAACAACAGGAAATCATAAATAACACGACACGACAATAATTTGTAAAGAGAGCATTACCGAAAATGAATCAGTCAAAATGAAGGAAAAAAACATAGTTGGATGGGTTTAAAAATCGATTCTGAGTAAAGAACGAGTCAAACGGGAAAAATGAGACAACACGAGATGGAAAAAGATAGCTTGCGAGGGATTACCTAGACCAGACTGGGGATCAATTCTCTAACCATCATCCTCTCTTGATATAAACAAGCCTTCGCCGTTTGAATGGCTCGACATACTTATTTCCTAAGGCGATAGCATAACTTGACGATTCACGTTATTCAGGCATTTAACTGCCATGAAAGAATGCCACCACAAGGAAAATGTTGGACGTATTTGTCAAAGTAAAACACAACAAAACTCCAGCTATGTGTGTATATTCCCCAATTTTCAAAACTGCGCGTGTTGGCAAAAATATTTGAATGATACACACGATAGCCTCCATTTTTCGCAAAAATATGCTCGGATATTTGTCCTTGGACATTATCTGTTCCTCGAAGCTCAGTTTTCCTTGAGCTACGCTCTCGGAAAACCGCTCGCTTCTCGGAACACATAATGTCCGCGGACAAATATCCGAGCATATTTTCGCGCCAAATGGTGGCTATTGTTTATTTAACATACCGTGTATCATCAGCTCCATCACTGCAAAGGCGGGTTCTCCCTTAGTGCATACACCCAATAGTTTCACTATGTTCTTGTGATCAAACATCTTCATTGTTTCTGCCTCGCTGAGAAATTCAAGCTTTTAAGAAAAAACCATTACGAAAGTTTAGGAATGCGTTTATAATAAGAAGCTGATCTGTGGAAGCAAAGGGTAATTGCTTGAGGGGTTTGTGTATTGAAATTGAAAATGCACTCTTGCTTCTCTCAACTAGCATACGTCACAGACAAACACAACTAAGGGACTTTGTACTCCCCTCCTCGACGTAGAACAAAAATGCTCTCAGATAATATTTGCACTGAAGATATGCGTCGTTTTCCGGTGACCTTTAAAAGTACTGATGTGAAAGCCCTGGTTTTGTGTTTTTTGCGCTCCGCCACCGGTAGAAGAAACTCAGTGATTACAAACATTCATATTCGTTACTGGTTGCCATTCCTCGCTTAATGTCAGTTTTGAGAAATCAATATCCCACAGCCCAGCTAAGCTGATGGATTTCTTTACTCTCACCAAATATCTCCTTAGAAAAGTATCGTTGTCGTAAGGAGAACTTAATTGATCGCCACTATACCTTGTCCTCAGGTAAAGAACCAATCTTTAGAGACTTCACAGCCACTGGCACCCATTCCCCCTCGCCCCTCAGCCCAACAACTTCTCCCCCACACACGGCGCCAAACGCTCCTTCTCCGAGCTTGCGATTCAGGACAATGTTTTCCCGCGGGATTTCCCACTCGTCCAGGTGAAGCACTGGAGACTGTTCCATCAATCCTAACTCCTCCATCCTCTGCTGCGTTTCCTTGTACTTACGATCGTATCTGGCAAAAACAAATTGTCACTCACTGAATGTAGTGGATGCGCGGTGGCCTCATGGTTAGTACGCTCGTCTCCGGATCGAGAGGTCCGGGCTCTAGCCTTGGCCTGGGACATTGTGCTGTGTTCTTGGGCAAGACACTCAACTCTCACAGTGCCTCTCTTCACTTAAGTGTATAAATGCGTACCGGCGAATTTAGTGCTGGGGGTAACCCTGCGATGGACTGGCCTCCTATCCAGGGCGGAGTAGAAATACTCCTAGTCTCTTCATGCTACAGAAACCGGAGATAAGCGCCGGCCATATAGGCCGCTCAGGCTCACATGCAGACTTTACCATTGGATGCAATTCAAACGTGAAGATCCATGCCCTTTAATTTGACAAATACGTTTGCAACATCACATCTCTGTCGAAATATTCCAGTAAGATCTACAAAATTCCACCGTGAAACTAAAGTGGGTAAACTCGCACGTGTTCTTCTAAAGGAGTGTTTTTCAGTTAGTTCAAATGCTGATTTTGCAATTTCAGAGCAGAAATGCTGTAAACATGCAGGACTGTCATAGGAATACCAAAGGAAAACCGGCTAGACCAAAAATGAACGTAATTTACTCAGGCCCATCATAGAAAAAGAAATTTCATGAAGATAGATTCAAAACGGTATTTTACTTTTTTTTTTTCCTAAATAGATCGTCGTACTTTATCGTGAAACTCTTGACAAACTATTTAAGGGCAATCTTGACTTAAACCCGTCACGGTTTAAACTTTAATTAAGGCTTCTCTTTAACTGATCCTGAGATTCTAACGTCAATGTCTCCGCAACAATTTCTAATACGCGGTGTTTTGGATTGAACTAACCCGCTTGTCACCAGGCTAACTTTATCGCAATATGAGACGTCCTTGCGTTATAGAACATGGAGTGTACAGAAGAAGATTTTGATTTTATTAGGACTATACATATCAAGAAACGATTAGACGGACGCTTCCTTTTAAAAACGCTCAACCACGCGTAATATCCATAATACCCATGATACCCCATTAAGCTTTGCAAACACAAACATGGCGACGCGCGGGAAATTTGACAAACCAAATAGAGAATTACCGACTTCGAACTTCAAGCACAGTTTTACAAAAACAGTTACGGTTCGAAACAAAACTGTTTTGAAGCCAAGATTCCCTTTAAAGGGCCCCAGTCGGCCTCCGCCATTTTCGATACCGTCGAAATTATTGATCTTGCATGGAGAAGCGAAATCTTATTGCTTTAATGTAAGTTGTGTTCCTGAAAGTATGTTTTTAAATTATGTTAAGTAGTTTCACAGTGATTTCGTTCGTTTCTACATGATCCGAATAAAATATAACAGCCAAACTCTCGCATGGAAACAAAAACAAAGGTGTCGCTGACTAGGACCTTTTAAGAACGCTTCAACCCTACCCCTCCCCACCCCAGTCGGGATGACAATGTGCAGTACTTATTCAGAGGAAACTCACATCTCCAATAATGAATTAAGCCCGCAATATCCGCACCCGAAGTTGTCTGGCAAAATGTCACATCAGACTACCTACTGCTATGGTGAAAATTATCGGAATGCCTTGACAGTCAGCACTGTTACTTTACGGTTCCCTGATTTCATAATAAGATACATAGCTAATAACGTAAAAACTGATTTTCTTCGCCAGGACCAAAAAGGCTCCTAGTACATATACACCTCTACACAAAATATTTGACACCGTAATATTGTGCTAAACCATTAAAAATCCATCTTTAAGTTCGTTCTCTGATTAACTTTCAGAGTTTAATCACGACCTTTTCCCTGTATCGTGTTATGATAATTAGTTCCCATAAGTTGATAACTCACAATTCCAATGATGCTGCAATTTTTCCGGTTCCGATGTTTCTTTCAAATTGCGTCTTTGCGAACGGGCGGAGGTGTTGGTGGCTATTTTATCTTGTAAGTAGTTTGGTTACAGAGTGTTTGCTAAGCTTTTGTACATTAT
This sequence comes from Orbicella faveolata, assembly GCF_042242905.1. NCBI lineage: Eukaryota > Metazoa > Cnidaria > Anthozoa > Scleractinia > Merulinidae > Orbicella > Orbicella faveolata. The sequence continues at coordinate 12,647,133 of NW_028301540.1, read as the reverse complement.
GCCAGCATTTTTTCGAACATTTTAGCGAGGCAAAAGCATTAAGCATTATTCGAACATTTTAGTGGCATTTTCCCAGAAAATGAATTTTGTGGACAGAAAATAGAGATAAAATTATTTTTCACGAAAAAATGAAGACTTAACTCGAAAATGAAAAAAAACAAATTTAAATGCCACCCTTAAACTGCCGAGTGGAGACTGAGGAAAGGTCAGCGGTAGTCAAATCAAATTAAAGGCGGCCATGTTGGTTAGTCATCTTTGTGATAAAAAAAAACCTATATATGAGCATTAACCGAGCACTTTCATGACTTTTTGGGGGAGGGGGAGACCGAGCATTTAAGAGCTTCTGCCTGAGAGACCGGGGCAGACTTGAAAATGAAGGTTGACCGATTTCGCTTAAAATTGGTACACAAAGTCGTTATGTGGACTTATGTAATATGCCAAAGGTTCAGCTTCAACGACCATTTTTTAGCCGAGTTTTGGATATCAGCCCCTCAGGGGTCCCCAGAGGCCGATTTTCAGTGTAACTTTGGCCACTTTTCAATCTCTCTTTTAGCAACGTACAATTAATTTCAGACAAACCCAAAACCATATTTGTAATGCACTATCCTTAGGCACTTATGGGTGAAAACATTAGCTCACGGGATTTTTTTGATAGCCTGTGGCTGTTATCACAACTTGGTCCTATTTGAAGCATATGGGTAGCAACCGGAAATGGCCTGTTTTTCAGATCGCATAATTTCCATGCCCATGTTTTACACGGTAAAGTCTTAGTATGCCTGCAAAGTTCAGCTCTTAGTTAAGTAATATCAAGAAAAAAATACTAAGGTTGAGGCTTTTTTACTAGGAAACACTTTAAGAGAAATTACCTACTACGCACTTCCTGTCAAGGTCTAATTTCCTTATTAGGAGAGATTTTTAGACACCAGCCGCACAATTAACAACCAATCAATTATCCCAAAGTAATTATTTAAAGGAAATATATATTTTCAAACCGTAAACTAGAAATCAATTTTCCTACTGACGGATTTGAAACTAAATTTGTACCCTGTACCCAGGTGACTGGAAGATGAGGGGGAAACATTATACGTTGATAACAAGAAAAGCAATCAAAATACAATGAAACAAGCTGTTTACTGAGTGTATAAGTTAGGTGGGAAAAGCTGAGCAAAAAACACACACACCAAAAGCGCTATTTATGGGACTCTGCCTTGTTTCCATGGCAACCTTGCTTTGTCAGGCATAATTACCCTAAGTTTGAGTTTTCTAATCAAATTCTCTGTTTTTTATTGCCGTTTTCAAGTTTCTTGGGACAAACATAGGTTTTTGCACGTTTTCATTCCTTTAGTACCCTTTCTCTTCTCTTTTAAGTTTGTTATGATTGGCAAAAATGATATTTTGACTTCATGGAATAGTCATGAATTCGGACTAGCAGATTCAATACGACGGATGTTTTGGAATTTATGACATTCTGACGTCACATGCCTTCATAGCTGACTATTCACTATTATTAGAATTTTAAGCCGTGAGTTTTTTTCTCCTTCCCTCTGCCAGAAGATCATAAATACCTTGTGTGGCTAGTGGTACTGAAATTTCCGACTTAATTGCAACACACCCAGAGGTGCTCTCCTTCAAGCTTCAATCTTTGCTCCTCTTTGGTATCGATTCTAAATACGAATACCATCGTACCTGATAGAGACTGTCGGTAAGTAAGCCTCATAATACAATAGAGGGCCCGGAGATTACATTTTTTTTGCACGACATGCGAAGCGTCTCCTCTGTTATTTAATATTAAGCATGTGAAACTACTTAATTCATCTCCAAGCCCTTTCGACTCTTCAAGTGAAACAACATCCAACGTTAGCAAAATGTAGAAAATGTTAGCAATTGAATTGTGTGTGGGTAGACAATTTAAGTTAGAGACATTTTGTTCAAATGTGTATGCAGATGATGATGGAACAACCATCCTTGAACCAGTGGAACGAATTAAAGACATTAAAGCGTGTAAAAAAACTCTTTGAACGTGCAAAATAAATTTATGTCTGATGTACATGCATGCAGTCACTCTACCCTAGGATACTTATGGGATGCAATAGGTATTACAATGCCGAACTCCTCAAATATGCTATCTGAAATGTTAGCAATAACTTTTTTCAGTTTCTTCAATTTCTGCTTTCTCCTGGATGGAAAAAAGGGTGTTGACATGGCGCTCTTTGGTCACGCAAACGGGTGAATTTTCCACCGTGACGTGGGCAAATCACAATCTTCTTTAATTCATACTTTAACTTCCATTCAGTGAAGTTGTCAACTCTGTGAGACACGGCCAGTTTATTACCACCAGTGCCCATTTTAATTTGACCAGTAGGTGGGTAACATCTCGATCTAACGTCGCTAAAGGGAGAGTCACAGCAGGCTCTGATGTCTTGTTATCTCATGCCCCGCAAATGTCATCTTCTTTCCAAAAGGGACACCGTATACACGTTTTTAGTTTTGCACGGGAATAAAAAGGGTAATAGCCAGACTTTTACTCCTCTGCCTTTCAAGCACACTCAAATGAAACAAATTCACTTACAGACTGAATAGATTTAATAAGTTTAATTAATTGATCGCAGATAGTTTCTTTACTTGTAAATAAACAATCCAGCCAGCAAGATATCCACGTGCTGGCAATATATTCATTTCCCGGTTGCATTTTATCAATTTAGGACAGACTAAGTAAACATGTAATGTAATAACGCATTCGGATCCTATACAAAAGCAACTGCCTAGCGCACAGCATGGTCGCGGCCTAATGGTTAAGGGGCTGGACTCCAGATCGACCGTTCCTGGTTACTAGGGTGTTGCCATGTCGTCTTGGAAAAGGCAATTTTCTTTCACAGTGCCTCTCTCCACCCAGATGTATAAATGAGAGCCAGTGATTGTCATCCTGTCCAGGGAAGAAGAGCAATAACCAATTTAAGCTCCAGCAGGTATGAGGCACTGGGCCTTGTCACGACTTACCATATCACCCACAGCAAGCATACTGGTCGTCCTGGGGATTATGGAAATTGGAGTTAAGGGCCAGCAATTCTACAGCTAAGGGTGCCATAAGCAGTAGTCTTTGAAGGAAAATCCACTCCTCCCCTGTCCTATCTTTGGATGTATGCAGTACACTGATTTAGTCTGGATCTGTGCTAACTGAAAATGCAACAAATGGAAAATCCCAATAGAGAAATGGAAAGTGTGCCAATGAGTAATTTTCTGGCAATTTGGTCAGACATTCAGCAACTTGGGGGGGGGGGGGGGGGGGAAACTGACATTATCCGTAATTTTCAAGACTTCTATTACAAAATTTATAACCGTTGCTGGACCAAAATCTGATCGGTCCAAAGACAAAATCACATGAAAATTTCTGATTAACGGTAACTCTTTTTGGTTGCAATTAACTTCAGAGTCTCTAATTCATGACTTAGAATAAAAAAAGGTATTAATCGAAATTAAATGGCTGATTTTTACAGACACGCTTTGTTGAAACTTTAACCGGAAGTGGCCTGGTTAGTCATCTTCTCGTAAGTTTTTTCTTAGTAAAAAGGCCTCAACCTTAGTATTTTTTTCTTGATATTACTAAACTAAGGGCTACAGAAAGGAAAAGAAATTCATTTCAGGCAAAGGGAATTAGATGGAAACATTTCCCGAGAAGACGGAATTATCTTTCTGCAGTCCTGAGAAAATACTGAGAAGTGTTAAATGTGAGGATCGTTGCTTGGATGGCCCTGCAGCTGAAGAGTTGCCTGTTCAGAAGTCCGAAGAGATGAAATCGTTGGACAGAAAGGAAGATGCTTTAAAGGAACTGTTTAACAAGTGTATTGGCCCAGTTGCAGACTTATTACATGATGAAATTATCATCGTCCCTTGGCATTGGTTCGTTTTTCCGCAGTCATCACCCAAGATTCCAAGTACTTTTCTGAAACCTTCAGAATTCGACTAATTCCTTCATTGACCAGTTTGAAGCTGATGGCAGAGTGCCCAGAGGGGTACCACAGTACGACTGGAGCGCTACTTGTTGGAGACCCATGGGTGGGTGTTAAAGTCGTCATGAATGGACGATGTACTGAACTACCTCCTCTCCCGTGCGCCAAAGGGGAGGTAGAGATGATCGGCAAGATTCTCAATACTGAGCCTCTAACGGGAAGAAGAGCAACAAAGCCCGAACTGTTAAGCCGGATAGACCCGGTTGCTTTAGTGCACATTGCAGCACATGGTGTTTCCGGAACAGGTGAAATAATTTTATCCCCTAATCTGACATCCTTGTCAGAAAGCTTTCTTTTGACGATGAAAGACATTTTGAATTCAAAATTGCGAGCGCGGCTGGTCGTCTGGAGCTGTTGCCATTCCGGCCGAGGAGAGGTTAAGGCTGAAGGTCTGGTTGGTATTGCACGTGCCTTTTTAGGAGCTGGTGCTCGTTCCGTTGTCGTGACATTGTGGGCGGTCGATGCCAAAGCAACTAAAGAGTTCATGAAACACTTCTACAAACAACTGTCTGAAGGCCAATGTGTCAGCAAGTGTCTCCACCAAGCTATGAAGAATCTGCGAAAATCCGATGACTTCAAAGACCTGAAGTGCTGGGCTCCGTTCGTACTTGTTGGCGATGACGTCAAGATGAATTTTAGCAAAATCAGGTGGGAATATAATCTTACCCAAAATTATTTTAAAAAATTACGGCAAGCTGAAAGAGCCAACTGTTCTACTTACCGTTATTTTTTTATGTTGTGTGATTTAAGTGAGGCGTAGAGGAAGACGTTCTTTAAGATAAAATTTTTCTTTTGTTTCATTTCGAAGTAATAGCAAGTTGTATGAGTTTATATTTTGATTTGAGCAATCTCAAAAACTGGTAGTCTTGCTACTACCTTACCTTATCCCGGCCTCTGGTCATCCTTCAATGCTAAATAAATTTAAATTAAAAGTGAATCAAAAGGGGAAAAAACTGTTCTGGAAACTGAAAAACCCACTCATTTACAAAGGAGTCTATTTATTGTTTTGTCTTGGTAGGATGGCAGCCTCAAGGGAAGAAGCATCATCTTTTGATAGCTCTAGTGACGTTTGAGCCATGAAAGAAAAAACCATCCACGATGGTGAGTTAGCTTGGTTTGTCCTTCTGACCACACAATAAAGCTCTTATTTATTTCGATGACATTGAAAACTAAGAAATTTCTTTTCAGTTCGCTTTTTAAAAGCTTTTAATCATGTGTGCGCTGGAGTTTTGTAATACAATGATCGTTGTGAAAGTTCATTGTAATGGACTGTTACTTTTAAGTCCGACTGCTTTTATAGATCATGTGACAATAACTCCTGTAAGCCTTACATTGTTTTATGTTTTCTTTGAAACGTTAGTTTGCATGTTACAGTGGTTCTGCTTTGCTTCATACGTTATTTTACTTTTTCTTATAGTGCAAGTGTATCATCAACTTGGAAGTTGATTCACGTAAACGGATTTGAATTTCATTGATTTGAAATTCATCGTAAATATCGTAGTTATCATAATTTTTTTTTATATTTTTTACTGTGGAAAAAAAAAAATTTTAGACATCAGTTAGGTCTACATTTCATTTAACCACGCAATCGTATTTCCCCGCTTTAAGAAAAACCTATTTAGATTTCAGATTTACTGTGATGGAATGTATCATAGTTTTACAACGTAATTTTTTTAAGATAAAAATAAAGAAGGGGATACGAAAATTTGTTTTAATTAGCTTTTCTCAAAAGCTGTTTTGAGAAAAAAAATACCCTCGGCGGTAATCTTTTCTCTACTTCAATATTAATCTTTTCAAATGATGGTGTTAATTTTTTTTTACTGAATTCTGAGTTTCAGTAACAATTTAGAGCATTAAGTATTCAGACATTTTTAATGAAACGTTTTATGGTTTTACGTTTTTCCGCAAGTTGAGATTTCAATTTTCTCTCGTAGTTTTTTTGCATAACACCTCTAGAATGCTTGACTAGGACATGATAATTACATGTAAATACTTTGATTTGCACAGAAAAGGTTAATTCTTCGTCGGTAAGGAGACAATTTACTTACCGAAAGTTGTGTTCAGAAAAAAAGTTACTTTGAAGCAACTTCACAACAATAATTGTCTTCATGAATTGAAACAAGCATAATCACAGAGGTAATCAATCAGGTTGCAAATAGAATCAGATCAAGATATAAGAATAGTTATTTGTTAAACGGCATCAGTCTGTGTGAACATCAGTTCTGTGTGAACAATGAAGAGATAAAAACAGCAGACAAGCTTGAACTCTTAGGTGTAATCCTAGACTCAAACCTTAACTTCACTAATCATATAAGCTTAATCTAGTTAGTTGTTAAATAACTATTAGGTGATAATATCATGATAGTATTTATCAACAAATTAGTTTTGTTTTTTTTGGATTCAATTTTAATATTTTAATATTTTCTTAATTTTACTAAATCTTAGGTGAATACATTTTGCTTTATATTTTAGTCTCCCCAATTAGTAGAGCACTTGTGCTCAGCTATTAAGACGGAGACTTAAATAAAGTTGTCATTCATTCATTCATTCATCAGTAACATTGGGCGACCACTTGATTGTCTCCTGGAGGACCAATTTTTATTATTTTTATTCAATTTTTGTACTTTTTAACTTTTGGTTTGGTATGATTTACTCTTAGAGATTGAAGTATTGTTAGAACAAGTATTATATTTTATGAAGTAACTTAAATAAAAATGTTAAGTGCTTGATTTTTCGAAAAAACGACGTCAATACCAGCAATCTTAGAAAACAGCTTGAAAGAAAGCGCGCTCTAAAACTATAACCAGAAGCATATCACTTCCGAGGTGATATGCTTCTGCTACAACTCAATAACAACTCAATACTAGCTCGAATCATAGTTAATTTATAGAGGGGAATGGTTAGGAAGCCCAGCAAACATCAAAGTACCAAACAAAGATGAGAAGATTGATCTTGGAAAGTCCACGACCTTGCACAATCTTTTGTTGTGCGTTCATACACTATGGATGAGTTACGTAACCAAAACCTTTCTTTTGGTTCGTTTCTCGGTCAGTAGTAAAAAACTATTGTGTTCTGTACACGGTCCAGGCCAAAAAAGAGAACAAAAACATGCAACAAAGAACTTTATCAAGTTTCATAACCATTCCCCTCTATTAACTATGCTAGAATCAATCTACAAGGAACCTCTTGTCCACTCACTCTCCCCATCATCCAATGTTTCGCCTTTGCCCCAGTTTCTGTGTGGCCAAAATGTGCAAAATTCTTTTCAAACGGGAACGCTTTCCACACACGCTAGAGCAGGTTGGGAAATGTCACACCTTGAAACCACAAATTAAACTGTCAGTTTATTTCACTCAAAACTAGTAACTTAAATCTATATGCTCCCACCATGCTCCCCCCACCCCTACATCTTCTTTGTTGGAGATATCTAAATGGTCAATCACAACATCTGTTATTCATATTTGTTCATGCAGATTTTCTTACAAGGCTCAACCAGTTTGACCTGACCACGCAAAGGACATCCCCCATCAAATGCTTCATTTCTCACGTTTACCGACGCAGTTCTTTTAGAAAAGTGAAAAAAAACAAAAAAAACAAAAAAAAACAGTTTTTGTTCATAAGCTGCAACCATTTTTTAGTTGTTCCCGAGTCTAATACCCTTCGTGACTATGTCATAATTAATCTAAATCAGCCAATTCAGCCCTCGTGACTCTTCCATGTAGATTGATAATGGCTTTATGAAAAATCAAAAAGACAGCGTGGATATGATTAAGGCTTGCTAAGAACCATTTATTTGTTCATTTGCCAATATTGCTTATGCCCACTCTTACTCTAGGATCTTTTTAAACCAATTGACTGATTTGCTTTGACAAGAGAGAAAGGGGGACGAGAGAATGAAGCATTTTATGGGGGTGGTCAGCTAAGATCGAGACTGTCTGTGATGGGGAATTTTGACTTGCGTGACTTGCTGATTTCAACTACACTTAGTTAACTCTTGGTTTCTGATTTTAGCTTTGCTATCAAATACTCATTCAGGTTTGGATCATTGGCCCACTTTGTAATGACGTCATAGGCCTCCTTGCCCTTGATCTGCTCCACTGTAGTAGACCGTTGATCAATAGGAGTGGCAACATGTTGAAAAAGAGGCGCCAAGTCCAAAATATGCTTTGTGTCATTGAGACGGTTACCATAGTAGACACGGTCTAACCTACAAAACAAACTGCGTATTTCAGGTGGTTGGCAACAGTTTCCAGCAGCTATATGTTGACAGATCAATACTTAAGCACTATTTATCAAGTAATGTTACTAACGTTTGTGTCACACAAACGCCCAGCCCTAAAGTAAACCAGTGATGGTAATCTTTGTGCCACATTAGGTTACCATAGCAACAAATTGGCAAGTGTGTTTTTAACAAGTACTATGCTGCCATGGTAACCTATTATATAAAAATGATGACCACAACCTGTTTACTAGCCTCCCATGCAGATGCTCTTAGGGCTCGTCACACAATTTATGATGCAATTTATCATCAATAAGAGGACAGATGCATAAACTGAACTGACGTCAATTTGTTAAACTACAGATGGTGAAGTGCAGGTACACGCAAACCAGTTTCTAGGGACACAAATATTTGGCTTACTGAGAGGTGGCAGAGAACATTTTACCCAAACCCCAAAATTTGGTTCAAAAATTGTTTTTTTTTTTTTTTTTAAAAACAATGCATCATGATCATGTGATAGGCAGAACATCTATGCACGTACAAAAGTATGCACTGTCCTAACATTGTGTTTAAAACTTTTGAGTACTAGACAAATTTAAATTATACAGTCATGTATTCAATATAACAGAAAATGGAACTTACAAACTAGCTATAACTACTAAATACTAATTATTTCTACTCACCTACAAAGCCACATAGCTGATGTACACATAGAACAAGGCTCGCAGCTGGTGTAGATCTCACAGCCACTTAGATCACAGGATTGAATACTCTTACAAGCTTGTCTGATGGCAGTCACTTCTCCATGTCCAGTTGGATCACAGTCTATGGTTTCCCTGTTGTAGCCTTCTCCTGGAAAGGAAAATAAATAAAAATCAACTCCAAAATAATGTTCACAAACTCTCAAGTTGGACGAGAATTTTCCATTTTTGGTAAACTCTCACTTGAAGTTGTGTTCAGGTCACACCGGTATATACTTTTGTCAGATTATAAAAAAGTGTTTCACTTATTTTGTACATTTTTACACTGCAGAAGGAGCAAAATTTGTAGCTGCAAATTGAGAGAGAGTTTTCAAGCCTGTTAATGTTATAAAACAAGGGATTTTATTCACCATTTTTGACAGGCACACTGTGCATGTATATCTTGTTATTATATTTAATGCTAATTATTATACCATGATTCAACTTTTGAGCCAGGAGTATACATGACTCTGCCTATGACGTGGGGAGACAGGGGAATCAGAGGCGGGAGAGGAAAGGGCGGGAAGTGAGAGTTCTAAGAGGGCCAGAATCAGGAGAGAAATTTAAAATCATGCTAATTTATTAAGCGTTCAAATACTTGAATCAAAAACAAGAACTTAAAATGTTATTTGACTTGCATTTAGTGTCGTTTGAGAATTCTCAGCTAACAAGCAAGCAAAAATATGTGTCCTTGGGCTAAAAAACTGTGGCTCACTTCCGGTAAAATTGGAAACCCTTTGATGGTCGTTACATGATAGGTCATGAAATGTTGTCACTTAAGCTGTCAAAAGACGTGAGTAAGAGGAGCAAGGCTGAAAACAAAGGAAGAAAAAGGAAAAGGACATGCCTAAAGATTGTGCAGCTAAGTGACTAGGATGTGTTTTGAGTCTCCTTATTTACAGGGGAGGGGAGCAGGACAGACAAAGGGTGAGAGTCTTGAGATAAAGGTACGGGAGGCAGGACAGCAGGGTACGGGAAGAGGGAGGTTCTGACCCTCATGTTCCCCACTTTGAGGCCTAGCATTTATTAAGGACCAAGTGTTTAATAAAGAAAAGGGCACCATGTTCATTGTCAGGTAAATATAAATGGGTTATATTTATTTTTTTTTGTCAGAAATGGTGATATATGAGGTTAAGTATGTTAATTTTAAGGGGAGCCCCCTGTATAAAGCATGGCTGAGTATTTTCCCCCTCCTCCATGAGGTAGACAGCTCCCAATGCAGATTTTATGTATATTTATACTTTATTTTTCACTGGAGTGAAGACTGGAGTGAAGACAAAAAGGTCTGTGCAAACAATCTCTGTTTCATTGTTTGTACGTGTATGTTGTTGTTTGATATATTTCATATGGTAATGGTCGACACAGTGCCAGTTTTCATGTGATGTCATCATTTTCCAAAATAAGAAATTACCAAATTGAATCCTTCCAAAGTGTTGGTTTCTTCAGATGTAAGACCCTCTAATAACTTGATGTTTTGCAACATTTAAGCCCGACAGGGTTCCTTATTATGTAATAGAGCACATATGAATTTCCGCGTTTATGCATTGCGTGACGTTAAAATGGCGCCCAGTAAGGCTCTTGAGTAGGTCAAAAGATGACTAAAGTCTTATTGCTCAAGTTTTGCTAACTAGACACTTCTTGCTCTTGAAGAAGTATTAATTTTAATGTGTCGGACCTCTAGAGAAATAACTTTTCATTTCAACGGCAAAACTCAGTGACAGATGTTTCAGATGTTACTTTATGGCGGTCATGTTGGTGTCCCTCCCAAGCGCACAAACATAGCAACTCGATACAAAGTTCTGTAAATTTGAGTGAAACACTTTTCTGAATAATAAGTGAATGAAAAACCGCACAGACCTAAATTTTGGCAAGGCCGTTTATATATCAATCATCTTTCATATCCCGGTTGACTTAATTTATTGAATGGTTACGATGTTTATTTTTGATAGCATGACACTGCAAACCAGCCACATTTCGATTCTTTGTGACCGATAAAAAATGAGGTGCATTTGATGGTAATAAATGACAATTTAGCTAGGTAACAAATTTAATAAATAAATAAATAAATAAATAAATATATATATATATATATATATATATATATATATATATATATATATATATATATATATAAGTAAACTCAATAACTGGCTCACCTCTGCATAGGCATTTGTCAAGCATTTGATTTTTTTTTTTTATATAAATTGCAATTGTCCAACCGTGGGGCAATTATCAAACAGCAATTGATGACCAGTTGGGCCATTCCATTTAACATCGGCATCCCCCCCCCCCCCCCCATTGGGGAGCTTTGAATTCTACCCCCTCAGAAAGGAAGATCAGAGTGCCGATACAATTCCCCCTTCAGTATTCTATCAAAAGATCAGAGGTGCCGACACAGTTGCCCCTCGGAAACAGCCTTTAAAACTCCCCCCCCCCCCCCCTCAGATTTCCTAGGTCTTTAATTAATAGGGGGCGGGGGTGCGGATAAAAAATGGAATGGCCCATTGCTGAAGCGCTTACCAATTATCTTGCCATCTTTTACAATGATTGCTCCGTACGGTCCGCCATGTCCTTTGGATGGTCCTTCGTTACTGAGTTCGATTGCTCGACTCATAAATCGTTCCTTTTCTTCCTGATTCGGTGTGTACAGGGACATTGTCGGACACTCTCAGGTGTAACGAAAAACTCGGTCAGGATTCCCAATAATATGTACACGAAGTCACACTAAAGTCAACTGTATGCCATATTCTCATCCCCAGAGCCCTTTTCGCGTCTATAAGCCGGCGGGGCCTTGGGATGACAACGAAGATCCGGTAAATTATGGCGGCAAAACACGACGACGTAGACTTGCCATAAGTCGACCTTTTCTCAGTCCTTGACTTCTTTATCTCCCTCGAACTTAGCGAGGGGTATAAATAAATCAAGGATTATTACTAATCCTCGAGCGACGAAGTCGCGAGCATGAGCGTCGTAAGTCTGAGAGGTCGACTTGTCACACCTGCAGGGATGTGAATCAGAGAGTAAATGTTTTGGCGCGAAAAACATGATTGACATTTCTCACTTTTTTTGCGAAAGGAGAAAATTGTTTCCATCAAAACGTTTGCGAGTATTGGATGAGTGTACCACGTGGCCATTTCAAATTTTGATGTTGTTATTCAAAATGTATTCTGAAATTCGCCTGAATTCACTGTTGCCTTCTGTTATAATCTTGCCTCGATTCCGTGTTGACTTTCTGTCTTTTGCATTCTGCAATTATCTTGCCTCGATTCCATATTTATGTTCTGTCTTTTGCATTCTGCGATTATCTTGCCTCGATTCCGTGTTGGCTTTCTGTCTTTTGCCTTCTGTAATTATCTTGCCTCGATTCCATGCTTATTTTCTGGGTTTTGGATCAGTGTACCAGGTGCCCATTGCAATATATTCTATGTCCAAATTGGCCGGTTATATCCTGAAATTCTAATTTATTAATTGTTATTTTGTAGTCATGAAGTTCGATATTTTTGCCCGTATTTTGAGTTTCTTCGGATCGTCTTGCCTATCAAGCAATGATGTTATCACATCATTATCGTGATTGCTTCGTCTTCTTATCTTACTGTTATCTTTTTCTGTTATTTCTTATTCCGTACTAGTGACTCCCTTAGGTAAAGTCCCGTGATTTTATTTATTCCTTTTTTTTTCTTTATATTGTACTTGTAATTGGTGGGTGAATAGATTGTTACTACTCGACGGTGGTTTGTTTTCGGTCCTCTTCATCTTGATTTCGTATTTTTCATTCCTCATTTTGCAAGTATGTTGCCTCGATCCCAGTGCAAAGTGGGGACGAGGTTGCTCGAGAGGAGACTGAACCTGAGATCACGTGCTCATAAATAGGGCGGGCATTTTTGAAAAGAAAATTGGCCCAAAATGAATCTAGACGAAATCGTTGAAGAGGAGTTCATACGAGACCGCGTTAAAAGGAAGTTATCCTACCAAGCTATAAGTGAAAGACTTCAAGCACTCTATCCTGGTAGGTTTAGCGTGTTTAGCTGGAGTTTTTAACGCCGGTTTATTCAGGTCTTGATTTATCAGTTTGAACCAATTAAACGTGTAATGTTATGTTTATGTCAGCTCTTTGTTTTGATTGATAGAAGCACGGGGACTTAGTTCAAGAAGTATCAGAAGATACTGTAAGAAGAGAAACATAAATGTTTCAGCTTTACGCTGGGTTTCAGAGGAATGTCTGGAGGAAATGGTCGTAAGAAACATCGAACAGGTACCCGTATATTTACGTACTTATTCGGTTTACTATGCTTTAACCCAACAACAAAGATTAACACGGACCTCATGTGATTTGCGCTACGAATTTGTCTTACTTCTTCCCCGTACATTAGCTATGTTATCCCTCATCCCCTCCCCATCTTCCCTCCCCACTCACACCCCTCATGCCCTTAACTTGCTTTAGCCCTCACCCCCTACCCTTCACAACTTATCCCAAATAGTGTGTATTTCGATCCACAGTATGGACATACATATGGGCGACGCATGATGCAGGGCACCCTTCGATATCAGCTGGAACAAGGTTCACGCGGTCGTGAAATCAGTCAGCGGCGAATATCAAGTATGCTGAGAATAGTTGCTCCCAGCGCCCACAACGAAAGGGCACATGACCTACTAGATAGAACAAATCCAGTTCCATACTATGCACCATATTTTGGCTATAAGTTGCATATGGACCAAAATGAGAAGTTAGCCCAAGAGTTTGGGGTCATCCACGTCCATGCTCTGGATGGCTGTAGTAGGATGGTCCTTGGATTTATTACAATACCTAAAAAGAACCCTGTGCTTATCTACCAATATCTATTTCGGTAGGTGCTCCTTTTAGACCTTCTTCAGATCAAAACATGTCCTAAAGATTAACTTATCAGATCTGAATTATTTTCACCAACAATTTTATGATCCAATCTCTCAAAAACTAAAAACAATTCAAAATTATAGCTCTCCCTATCATTGGATTGTACCCTCCCCTTCTGCATCTGGAAGATATACATGTATGAATTTTACATCTCTTTGTATAAATCCAAAAATAATTATGAGGTATCCAAAAAGTAAACCCAACATTAAAAAGACTTCTTCATGATCAGGTAGTCTTGCAGTACTTCATAAGTGACTGGGCCTGGGTTATAATTTATTGGAGAGATCTTTCATTTTCTTTCAAAGCTTTTTAAAAGCTCATGCTGGATTGGTTGGTAACTCAACTGGGGGTGATATTGTTTCGCATGATTTCAAACCTTTTCCTTTTAACAATCCTCCTTGCTGACTAGTTTTCATTTTATCTAATACAGGCCTCTTCTGCTTCAGTTTGGGTTATTTGATCAGGTGTGTGTTGATCATGGCACAGAGTTCTGTCTCTGCATCTTTGTACAGGAGCTACTCAAGAATAGACGTCATGATAACAGCAGGGCCCCTTGGAGGCAAACAACATCCACCAAGAATTACAGGGCAGAGAGGCTTTGGCCAGAGGAAAATTCCAGAGTAAACTATCCACTTAAAAAGGCACTCTGCATTATAAAAGAGCAAGAGATCTTCAACATGGAAGATCCTATGGTTAGTTTTGCTGTATCCTGGCTGACTATAAATGTCAGCAAAGTGGGATCTGAAAACTTTGTTAATTCTTGGAACCATCACCGAATTCCAGGTGAGTGGTGGTATTTCATGTCAGAAAGTCATGCACTTTGAACTTCACTGAAACCACAAGTAACCATAACAATACAGCATTGTTATCTACAGAAGTATTTGGCTCAAAATGTGTTTCAAACAAATAAGCAGCTAGAGTGAAAGGGTACATTATAGCCACATTACGCGTTGTGGCTCGAGCATCAATGTGGAATGTAGCAATTCATTGGTATATTCTGAATGTATTTAATGGCTTACACACTAGAAAACATTTCCTTCTCATTTACAGGACCCAAAGGATGTATACCCATTGAGAAAATGAGAGGGACAAATCAGGCTGTGCCATTGGAACCACATTTGATTCCTACAACTCCAGAGGCTGTACGAATGTATGAAGAACGAGGCGGAAGGCTGAATACTGACCCCAGCATTGGTTATGATCCAATCGCATGCTATGATCACCTTCAAGAGTCAAGGGAGCATTTATTTCTTTCTCGAAACTCCTCTTTTGCAAGCATATTTTGTGATGTTGTTCATGACGGGATTGACACATTTGTTACTGCAATTAAAAGTTTTATTGAAATAACAGAATTCCTTGCCCAAACAGAGGCCACTTCATAACTGGAGAACTAAAACATTAACTACAAGTTGAACTGCAATCAAAAAGAAAATATAAACTTTTTTCCATAAAGTAAGAGTAACTGATAATTAGTAATTTCAGTCAATGCCTGGCACACACAAGTTAATCAACAAAGGCATTAAAACTCCAAATGTTGTTCCAGGCTTATCTGCATATCCTAATGAAATATCAACAAACTATTATAAGCTATCAGTAACAGATGTATAGAAATTAAAGAATTTCATTGTCCGCATCTTCCTCATCCTGCACATCAATCTTTGCTTCCCGTAAGGCTGAAGTAACAGAAAAGTCAGGAATCCCTAAGATTCCAGCTAGTCCACTGACTTTCAGTGGCTTCCTCAGTTGTGGATCAGGCAGGCTAACCCTGCACAGAGGGCAATCCTCTATTTTGGATGCACATAAAAAACAGCCTATTAGCTGGCCACAGCCAGTCACACAAAAATACATTACTGCAGCACTGGTTTGTTGGCAGATGACACAGGTAAACACCTGCTTAAGCTTTTTAACTTCCTTGTTTGATTCTATATTATCTTTAATTTCAAGGAACATACTCTTTATCTCAGACATGTCTCCTGTTTGAGCCTATGGAGGTTAAAAAGAATAAAAAAATGCATCTTAGAGAATTAGTTTGGATTTTTAATATTTTTGCACTGAATTTTAGAAATTATATTAGGCTTCAAATAGAAATAAAACGATTTCAGAAGCTGCCATTTTAATCACATTTCTCTCGATTTTTCTTAATTGTATTTCTAATTCATGTGCTCAAGAGTTGGAGATGTGGTCGTGTGACCTAAAGAAATCCTGAAAAGTATGTTTGAATTTTTTTTACTAATGACTATTTTTATTAAACTCAGAATATTATAAAGATACACCTACATGTATGATTCCTTGAAGAATACTTACAGAGTTCTGTGAGAAGAAATGATGTTGTTCTTCAGGAACTGTTCCCTGCCTTGCTTCATCTTCCTCCCCCTCATCAAGAGTGTAAAGACCAGTGTTAAGAGCTTGCCAGACTCCTGGTTTCCACTTTTTGAATGTATGCTGTGATATCACACGAAATGTTCGCTGAGATGTCCAAAACTGTTCTTCTGCATAGGTGAGAAAAACTTTTCAGAGTATGCGACTTTTTGCACCAAAATTAAAATAGCTATTGACAAATAAACACGGTCACACCAATTCTTTATGTAAATAGTTAGCAATGCAGCTTGATAAGGTTATGGCAAGGAACCAATGCACATTTTCAGTAGTTGGCAGTGACATGTGGCCTGCAGAACACCTACGTATGATGATGATATATGCATGATTTTTTGAGCAATAAAGAGCAGTACTAGCAGACCTGGGTGAAAGGGGATACTACTACTACTACACCACCACCACCAACAACACCATCACCACCAAAGACAGGGAGAGAAGCACCAAAAAATAATGTCAAGAAGCAGGAATCATGGGTCGAGGGAGTGAGTTCAAACTGCCCTGTCATTTCTTTTCCTGTCATTAGAGAGCCATAGAGAAAAACTCAAGCCACAGCATTGCCCCAAACACTGACAGCTTTTTCTCACTTTGTTAAATAGTGAAATACAGTTTTAGTTTAAATTAGTTCCTGTCCGTGAAAGGAAACTTTATTTTTCTACCTACAATACCCTAGTTCACTGGCAAGAACAAAACCAAAACTCCCTTCAGTGTCATTGCACCACAAGATAAGTCCATTGTGACTGTAAGGGTGCAAATGAAACAAAACTGAAGAACTTACTTCTTGTCTCAGAGGAATCCATGATAGGTTGCCCCCTTGCATCCACCACTACCAGTCTTACCACCTCTCCTTGATCCCGCAGCTCTTGTTCCACAGCGCTACAGATGATTGGTACAGACAACTGACCAAACTTCTCAGAGACTTCACTCAAATTGATTGAAATTGGGAAGACTGTCACCATTTGGCCCTCATCATCAACAGATGAAAAAGTGAAGTCCTTCACAAGGCTCGCTGTTTTCTTTTTCTTGTTCTTGATAAAAGCAAGACCCGGTGCTGGTCTTTTCCCAAAGCCAGCACCCATCCCTGATGGTCCTGCAGGAACAAATTTACTTCCGCTTGGGGTTGGTTTGCGAGGGAATGAGGGAGTGCTGTAGCTAGCAATAACAAAAGACAACAGTCAGACATATGTAATATACACAACTTTATTTCAACTCAGATTTAAGAGTAGCACATGAACATTATATCGTCGAGAAAACAAATGAATAAATAAATGAATGAAATACACAAAAGTACATTGATGATGTCTGTGAATTATGTGAATAAGTAAACTAAGAAACAACACTGGATGATATTATATCAGAAATTAGAGATAAATAAATATTACTCTTTAAAAAAAAGATACTGTTAGTTGTCCTTGATTGAGCAGTTAACATGTTCTACAATTTCGGAGCAGAAAATTTAAAGGAATGTTTTTCATAAAATGTCAAACGCCCGTACTTGATTACCTAGCGCATAAAGGTCGAGAAGAAAGCTCGAGAGGAAGGGATAATGAACGATACGGAAACAAAATTACTTAATAAGTACCGAAAGCCAAAGGTAGAGGGCGCAAATTCTTCCTCGTCTTGATATTCTTCAGCACTAAATGCGATGACAGTGGCATTCGTTATCCCGGGTGGTAATAAGAACTTCCCATTTGACGAAGGCCATATATTCTCAATTTTGCCATTTCTACTCACTTTTAAGTGTAAACCGTTCTCGTGGACATTAAGAAATCGAGCTATCGTTGATTTGTAAAGGCTTGACGCCGTTAAACCGACTGTTTTTCCTTCGAAATCCAGCGAGACAAGATCCGCCATGCTGTTTAACCCGCCTTTTTAGTCACGTGACATTTTCCCGCCAAAAGAGTATGCGAGGTTGAAAAAATAACCAAGCTGGGTATGGAATTGAGGCAACAGAAGGCAGAATACGAACAAAGGAATTGAATTCTTAATTAGGTAAATAAAATAGACATGGAATTGAGGTAACATAATTACAGAAAACAGAATACCAAAAACGGAATTAGGTAAACAAATTAGACCTGGAATCGAGGCAACAAAATTACAGAAGTCCAGAATAGTCTACCAAAACGGAAAATTAGACATGGAATCGAGGCAACATAATTACAGAAGGCGGAATATGGAAAAGGGAATGGACATGGAATCAGGGCAACATAATTACAGAAGGCAGAATACGAATAACGGAATACTGCCGTTAGGTACACAAATTAGACATGAATGGAGTTGAGGCAACACAATTACACAGTGCAAACTTCACGGATGGTACAAAAGCAATGAAATCTAAACAATATTGTTTTTAGAAATCAGAAATGGCCAAATGTAACGATTGTGCAATATGAAATCGAAGAAGGAAACGTATACTAAGAATGAAGGCGTCAAATATCCGCATGGCATCATATAACTGAAGGAACTTAATTGCAAAAATAGAAAAAAAAAAAAGGAAATCTGTGATGGCCATTACCGAATAAAGACAACAGTCTGCCCATCGCAACAAAGTGATAATGTCAATAAATATAATAAGAAATTAAAAGGGATAAATAAGGACGAAATATTTAAATCGATAAATGGCCATGTGTGACACTTATTGTATTGTCCCCTTATCTCAATTGAATTTATTTGTGTACAGTGCAGTATGTAGGCGCTACATTGACAAACAGCGAAAGCCGTTCATTGAGTAACCTGAAACGACAAAACCGTGTTTAAACCGATCGAGAATTATTTTAGTCTACTGCTGCGTGACAAATGTTATAAACTTATTTTTACCACAATTGCTACTAATCTCGCAATCTGATTGGCTAATTTGCCGTTGTCGATTTAACAAATAGATTCCATAGTTCGTATAGTGTGATCGTCCGGGTGAGTGTAGTTCTGAAAAGAACTGTTGTTGGTGACTGACGTTTCGACAACCTGAGCGGAAGTCATCTTCAGAATCAAGTGAATAGTGTTTGTCAGTCGATGATCTTATAAGTCTGGTCCGTTGAACGTGATTGGTCAGTATAGCCATGATGGTATTGGCTGAAAGACTCGTGTAAAGTTTGTCATCAGTCATTGGTGGGTTTCGATCCGTCTATTGTTAGTCAAGTAGGTCGGTTTTGGTCCGTGTACTGTTAAGTCGGTCTGTTAGAAGTCCGTTTGTCGGTTTCGTTTCTGTCGTGGATAAGTCGTTTGCAAGGCGCCGGTAGTTGTTGACATCTGTTAAGAGGTGTTTGTTCTAGGTTAGTGTACCAGCTTTCCAGAGTCAGTCGTTGAAAATAGTTTGTACTGTAGGTTAAGCACTGAGCAGAGTCCCAGTCAATGTTGTGGTTTGTCAGTTGATGATGTACAGCAATGTGATTGTTGGCATCACCAT
>NW_028301540.1:11045000-11052500 GCF_042242905.1 Orbicella faveolata | reverse complement strand
TGTTATTAATGCCCTCGCTCTGTCAAGGATCTGGTATGTCGCCTCATTGGTGCATATGCCGCCCTAGGTCCTTGCTGAGCTCAACTCGATCATCTTCAAATTCTTTTGGAGTGGGAAGCGTGACCTTGTGGCTCGCAATGTAGTGATCCATGACCGTTCCAAGGGTGGCTTTTAAAGTTGCTCTTAAAGTTAATGCTCTTTTGGTGCAATGGATCCGCCGTTATCTGTGTTCCCCGAACAGCTGGGTCTCTTTAATGACCTGCTTTTTTTACCGTTTTGGAATAGACCCCATGAGTGTCTTTTCGGCGCCTTCGGTTTTCTCTCCCGCTGGGCTTCCTCCCTTTTATGCTGCCGTGCTGAATGCGTGGAAAGCCCTGAATGGCTCAGCCTCTCCAAATGGCTTGGTTGTACGCTCTCTGGCCGAAAATGTGATCTTCCGGCATCTTCCTTCTCTTGCAAATTGTGTTACCAGTTGAGTCTCCTCAATCATCCTTGTCGGCCTCATTGTGTTGCCAAATTCAGACCATCCTTTGGTGACCTCGACTGGCCTTCAACCTGGAAGTCTCTGTTTTTCTTGCCCTTGGACAGACAAGTCATTGATCTGAATTGGAAAGTAGCTCATGGGGTCTTGTACACCACTGAACGGCTATCCTCCTTCGGTTGCAACCTGCCTACCAATTGTTTTTGCGGTTATCACATGGAGTCCTCTGAACATCTCTTCTTTTCGTGTCCTCTCATCCAGAGTGGCATTGGCTTTGTTCAATCTCTGCTTCTTCGGGCTTCCCCCTTGGCTCCCTCCATAACTGTGCGGCACATGCTCTTTGGCTTTAGCAGCGACGAGCTTCTTTGTGTTCCTCGTGTTTTCCCCTACCTATTAAATCTCTGTAAGTTTTTGGTCTGGCAACGGAACGACCATCGCTTTCGCTCGGTGCCACCCACTGCTCTCAGGCTCCTGGCTTGTCTCAAGTCCAGGGCAAATTTCTATTTGCCTCTGTATTTCAAGCGTTTCCTCTCCCAGCGTCGTCGTCGCTTTTTCCATCGTCAATGGGGTGCTAATGGCGTCGTTGGCCGTGTCCCTCTTCCCTAAGCGTGGTCGCCTTTATTGGATGCACTGGGTTAGCGTTTTTAACTGCTTCTTCGGGTTTCTTCGCTTTTATCACATGTATTGAAGTCTTTGGTCTCTTTCTCTAGTCCTGGTCGCCTTTATTGGATGTACTGAGCTAGTCTTTTTAACTAGTCTTTCGCTTTTTCGCTTTTATTGCATGGGTTACTGTTTTAAACCGTGTCTATTGTCTTTCCTCTCTTTATGGTGGGGCGGGGTACGACTCCCCGGCGAATTTGGCGAGCCGGCCTCGTATGAAGGTGCTCCCCTTCCTTGGCGGTACTTGTTTTGTCCTTTCATGTATGCCTCTATGGTCGGTGGACATTGCACTGCGTCCATCGTACCGCCTTAAATACAAAAAAACAAATTTACTTGTGCTTGTTGTAATGCTTGCAATATCGGCGAAACTGGTCGTCATTTTTCCACACGCGTCCGTGAACATCTCTCTTCAGACAAATCCTCACACATCTTCAAACACTAACAAAGCTCAGAACGTTGTCCTCAATCTTGCTCTGCGGATTGTTTTGAAATCCTTGATTCCGCCCCTACCAAATTTCAACTTAAACTTAAGGAGGCTATGCATATAAATTGGGAAAAGCCCAATTTAAATCAACAATTTCATCACGTCAACCTGACACTTACGCTTTAGGTTTTATATTCTTTCAAACACTTTGTAACACACTCAAATTTGTTATTAATTTTTGTCACTTAATCATAGTTAATTATGCATGTTTCGCCTAGTTGTTATATAGTCCTAACGGTTTTTCAAATATTCTGTGACTGACGATGATGTTAGTAACATCGAAACATGTCTTATAAATTAAAAAATGTCGTAATCTTGTTAAAAATCCCAAAAATTAATTTGTAATGGCCTATCCATGTTGCCAATATTAAGTAAACGATTTATACCACAAAGGTTTCGCGTATGTTCTGTTTCACTTTTTGAAACCATTTTAAAACCGCCGTTGCTCTGCGTTGCATTGCGTTGCTTCACCTGGACATTTTGTACGTCATCTGTGAATTTTTTTAACAAACTAAAATGCAATTTTAAACAAAACGAACTGTCACCTTTCCACTGGATTTGACTCCTTTACACACGCATAAGTAACAAATGATCCAAGCTAACAACAGACACAATGCTAGGTCCCAGTTCACTTGACCTGGTTCACTCAAACCGCCAGATAGTCGTAAAACTCTGTAGCTATTACGAGAAAGAAAAGATGCAACCGTCAATTTGTTAACGCACCAGACAGCTTTGGTACCAATAAATAGCGAGTAAAAGTTGTTCTTCAGACTAGAGGTATGATATTTGAGATGGTCGTCTCTTTGTTTGGTCAATGACATTGCTTTTTCGGACAGCAATAACGTTTTAAACCATAGCGCCGGAAAAAAACCGGCAGTGCCTTCGTTTTGTCTTTAAGGTCTGAGAGGAGTACAGTGCTATGCGCGCAAAGGAACGGGATATTATAAGCCGCAAATGACAGGGAACCAGGTGGGCTCAGGTACGCACTCGCCCTCGATAACATTTTAGGTATTAAGAAAATAACATGCAATTATTTCATAATATTGTTATCAAATAAACTATTACTTACTCCCAATATTCCTGGCTTGCAGACACCTTATTTGCTATTGAATGGTTCTTGTGCATTCCGGAATGAGTGCCATTTTCGCTGTAATCCACACAGTTTGGAGTGTTCCATTCATTTCCACAATGTGACCAAGGAAGCCTTGACTGAAAGGACGCAAACATGTAAAACAGGGCCCAACCCAAAATCACCGTGTAGTAAATATTGATATACTGCATGACTAACACGCCTGCGTAGCCAATACCTGGTGAGGAAAAAAAACATGGCTGTCATAGAAGCATCAGGTTCCGATAACAATGAAATGGTATACCAAATTGTTTGCAGAAAAATCTTAAATTTGTGTTCCGTTGCAAATGAAATGTAGCCAGGCTTAGTTTCTACTGGGACCCTGGCCTTAGATTAAGAATATAGGGCGGAGATGTAGAAAATAAAGTATTCTTCACCAACTCATACCTTGAAAAAGAGGACAGATCTTCCATGCAGTGATCCCGCCTTCACTCGTGTACTGTCCCAAACCGATTTCCATAATCAAAACCGGAACACCGGCCACAACCAGGCAAATTAGGTAAGGAATGAGAAAGCAACCTTAAAATTTGAAAGCACGTGATATGGCAATGATCAATTTTTAACTCCATAAACATCTGAAATAATGATAAAATATTTATTAGAAAACTGCACTCAAAAGAGTTTTTACTCGAATAATGTTCCGCTACTGCAGCAGAACCATTTATTTCCTGCATGACTGACTTAGTAGAAGTAAAAGCAAAATGAAACTGAGAACATAATAGAAAACCTTACCTCCACCATTTTTAAAACACAGATAAGGAAACCGCCAAACATTTCCGAAGCCTATAGAAAACCCCATCAAAGCCAGTATAAAGTCGAACTTTGAACTCCATGTCTCCTGTTTATTCAGAGCTTCGACCATGTTTAGTTCTCACACTCAAAACTGTGTAGAGGAGAAAGTAATTACAACATTACTTTATATCTTGAAAGCAAAAGATAAGTATTAAACAAGTAACAAATCAAATGACATTGGATACTGTTTAAGTTATACTTGAGCCCTTCAGTAGACTGAAAAAGCTAATGAAGATATTTACTTTACTTCGCAAATTGAGCACACATCAATAATTTAAGAGTGACTTCTACATTTCAGTACAAACAACTGCAACTTCAATATGAAAGGCTTCGTTTATATTTCTTATTTCACTGGCTCCAGTGCTCCTAATTACCAATTAGCTCTATCAGAAAATTTTGCAGAATTTTGGTCATTTCAAGGTATCCTGTTTGACCGTAAGATTAGAGGCAATACCGTGAGTTAACAATGCTCCACAAAACGTGAGATTTTGGCGGTTTGCATTTGTGATCAGGATCTATAAAAGTCAAGGCCATGGTGAGGACGAACTATTTTGCCTTATAAGGCCCCGATCACACCAATGCGTTTCTAAAAGAATCTGTTTTCGTCTCGACGAACACGAAGCAAAGTATTGTCGACCACAGTAGCGTTTTCGTTTTGTTTTCACCTGTCCACACTAAATCGCTTTCATTCGAAAACGCATACTTTTCGATACGTTTTTCGTCTAAAGCTCCTCGAAAACGCTGATGGAAACGATAGTATATGACGCTTTTCTCGGCACCGTTTTCCAAAGCCTCCGTTTTCACCTACCCACGCTAAAAAAGATGCGTTTTCGAAAGCCTCCGTTTTCATCAGCGTTTTCGGTTGTGATACACGAAAATGCATCAAAAAAAGTATCCGTTTTCATACGAAAACGGATTAGTGTGTTCGGGGTCCTAGTTTCCAGCTTTCTTACATGTGTCTTAAGGTCAGTGTAAGCGTGACGGATAAAAGGACTATTGCTTTCTGATTCGGAGCTTCCATAATAGGTTCCTAGAAATGAAAATAAGTTCAACTTTAACGGCGCCCTGCTGTGATCTCAATGAAATTTAACATCATCGATTAGGCTGTTGCTCAAACTTTGCCGTGTTGTGGACTTTGTGTTTAGTCTCACACTGCTTTGTAGAATTTTTTGGGGCAAAATTAATTTACTGCAGATTGCATAAGAATAATTTGTAAGATGGAAGTCAGAAAAGTCAGAAAACTACCGTGACTGACAATGCAATCGGGCGTTGAACACTGATTTCGTTTGGTATTGAGATTTATGGAATTCGTCCATTGGTTGATACAAAGACTGATAGCCAAAAACAAAACGTTGTAAAGTAGGGAAACCGGCGTAAACTACTTTTACTGACCAAATCTTGACGACATTTCTTTTCTAAGAAGCATGCAAAAGTGAATCTCAATTTCCGCGTGTTAAACTGAGGAGTTCAGTCAAGTTATTTTGAGTTCGATCTTGGCGGCGTACAGAATCAACTTTAAATTGTAGGAGACCTGAATAAAGTACGCTACTAAGATGGAAAAACACAAAAAATATATATATCATTAAAGATTAGCGCGGATTACATTGGATTACGGATTGGTGGAGGCAGCGCGGCCGAGTGGTTTAGGGCGCCAGTGTTGTAATCTGGAGGTCCCAAGTTCAAGGCCTCCACCCTGCCACTAGCGGGATTTGTTTCTCGGTAGTCCCTCGGTCACGCTTTGTAAAGAGCCAACTGGTCTGCCCCGTGCATGCCAGTTGGGATTTTAACTATGTTACGTTTATTTGAAATATTTGTTTCCTTTGTTCCAGTGGCATGCCTGTAAACTAGCTAAGCTTAGTGCGTGTATAGCTGAGTGCACGACTACTATAAATAAGATTTACATTTTTCTTTTTTACACTTACATTTACATATTACGAACTTGAGTTGAAATTTCAAGATGCCTAAGCAGTGACGAAGCTCCTTTAACTCTGGGATCAATTTGTATGAACACAAGTGTCTCAAAAAGTTTAAGTACTTAAGTCAGAAAGCTTCAGTTAATTATAAATAGGTGAACGACATAAAGGATCGTGTTCATGAGAAAATAGTGACTTGGATATAAGCGTTCTCCAAAAGTACATTTGTACTATCCAAATATACCAGAATGTGTATATCCAGAACGCAAAAGTCAGCTGAAACATTTATATAAATAACACCAAAACAACTCCTCTAGAAGAGAATGCTAATTTTAATAAGCGGTACATTTGGTTGAACTAGCCATATTTCCATACTGTAGAGGAGAAAGTCCATTTGAACTTGTCCACAGTGTTCCGTGGTGCGGTTTTGGTTTATATCTATTCAGGAAGACCTTTGATTCAGATCTTGATGCAACCTGAAGGACGATATCATAGCTTCTAAGTCATTATCACCCTCTTAACCATCGTCTTCTTGATGCTCATTGCCTACCATTTCAATATCTGCAAAGGTGTGTTTTGGTTCTAAGTACAGAATTGTGCCGTCTAGAAGAAAGTCACGACACACGACGCCATCTTTATTTTCGAGGTTGCGATCAAAGAACAAAACTTTCCCCTACCCCCTAGAATATGCAAAGGACCAAAACATAGTAGGTACCAAAGTAATCTCCGAGGAGTGGGCAAGAGGAAATTTCTTAGTATTTTCAAAGGGCCACTTGCCTCACCTACACTGCGAGAGAGTTTATAACGCCCCCCAGCTACCCCTACACGAAGTTAACGGAGTTAACAATGAAAAGTTTAACAGATTTGGTTACGGTCTTTTGGTATGTCGTCATAATGCGTCCAGCTGGCAAACATAATGAAATCTGAGGGCCACATTTTCGATCAGGAACCAGCATTTTGCTTACTTGAAGTATCTTTGCCAACATTCTAACCTCAATAGTACTTCGCATTAAAAACGGTGTTAAGATGCCAAACATGAACTTCTACCATCTTCAGAATCTTGAATGGATTCCAGATGATTTTCCTTTCAATAGGGATATTTTTTTAAACGTTTCATCGTTCTCAATAATAGTAAATATCAAGTACAAAATGTCAGTGCCAAGCGCGATGAATTGTTAAGAATATAATTGTACACCTAGCGTGCAAAACGTTCACCTAAAACTGTGTTTCCTAGCCTGAAATGTCAGTCATCTCCCGCCCGGGGATTAAGCTGAGGGCGGAAGCTGACGGCATGTGACAGACATCTCAGGCTATGTCTTCCTTTATACCTATAATTACATTTACAACTAGTAGTTTATCAAAGATTATGAGGGTACGTTCGACGCCTTCATAGTATTTATACCTTAAATATGTGGTTTCACTAGCTGACTTTCAGCCTCTGTCTATTGCTAAAATCAACGTTTTTCATCGACAAACGAGGTTTTACAGATAGATATATCATAGCGTCAAAGTCCATGACAGTTTAAGAGGTCCCCTGTACAAACTATGATTTGTTGACACCTTGCGTGACAGCGTCAAGCTGCGCCAGTTCCGTAGACTCACAAGTTTAGTAGTACTAAAACATTTACATTTATAGCCTTCAAATTTCGTGCTAAACATTCTCACATTAACTGGTAATGCTAAAGCGAAAGCTAATTTGTAAAACTATATTTTACGAATATTATTTTAAACTGGAAGGACAAATATCAGCAAACATTTGCAATCGCGTGCTCGTTTATTGTAACTACGTGCAACTGATCTGAGTATTTTCCCTGATGAATAAAGTAGACAGTATTTATGTAACTTGCCGTTCCTTGGTTCAGGCTCACCCTTATGGATCTTGCCTTAAGAGTACTTTTCCACCGATTCCAAACAATATTCGACCGGATAAAGACTGAGCTACATGTATCTGTCTCGACTGGAACTATTAAATCAACAAATGCAATCAAAACAAAGGCAACCCAAAGTCGTGTTGTTCGTTAACATATAAAATATAAAACAA
>NW_028301540.1:10857500-10862500 GCF_042242905.1 Orbicella faveolata | reverse complement strand
AAAGGAGATTTCAAACAGGAGCTCATTTCCAGGTAAGAAGCCGCAGTAACTGAAATTGCCTTAGTTGTATACATGTAGTTTTCGTAACATGGGAGTTTATGGCCCATGTTTACATGTGAAAATAATCAATTGTCTTGAGTGTCGATATTCATTTTAATGGAAACGTTCAATTTAAGTTTTACTGATGTTGGCCATTCTATACAGGAGCAACCTCATTGCCAAGCTAAGTTATTCACCTTGTTCCTCATGTTGCACAACCGTTTTTATTCTGTATGTTACAGGAAGTCTACGACTGGGCCGGGGCAAATGAATCCTTCCCGCCCTCTTTCACCCTGCATAGGGGTAGTGTGATGGTTTCTCACGAAGAAACAGTGCAAAATGATGAAACTTCAGATGTCACAAGAGAGTAAGTAGACAATGTGATTTGCTCAACTTTAAAGTGGACACTTTTTAAAATTTGACCAGAAGCCATAATCAGGGACGGAGACCTTCCCCGATTGTGGCTCCTGAATTGACACAACAATCGTAGATATGCTTGATAGTCACAATACCGAAAGTTACCCTACCCATTCTCGCATACCCAGGCGTAGCTAGTAAGGCATTACGTATTTCCCGGCGACGCGATAGTCTAGAAAAGTCTACAGAAACCCAGACAGTCGATCCTCGCAAGCGACCTCCCAAAATGTCAAGTCTGGGTGGCTGCTTACGGGAGCTTAGACCATATTTGGTCAAAATTTGGCCACATTAGCATGTTTATTTTTAATTCATTTATGGTCGTCTCTTTTAAGACTTCCAGGAATGCAATGTTACATAACCTTATTATCCAGTTTTCGCTTCATTATCTGTTTCAATGTTAACTTTTGTTTTGACATTTTTCTGTATTTACTTCCTGCAGGAGGAAGAGGAAATGGAATCATTGTTTCAAACTAGGGTTAGGGAAGTCATTTTTATAATGTCCATCATTTAAACAAATCAAGTCTAACCTTGCAATCGGACTTATATGTAGCCAATATAGGTGGAGTTTTAACCAATCTTGTGAATGTGAAGAAGATCATAATATCTGCTGCTAAATTTCTTTATACCTTCCATGTTGCTATTTACTTATGAATTCGCAGGGACTCATTATTATTGCTCACTTTAATTCGGACTTAGTTGTTAGGAACTTACCTTCGGTCCACTTACTGATTCACTGAGCAGAAATACTCCTAGTCGCTTCATGCAACAGAAACCGGGATAAGCTCCGGCCTGATGGGCCACTTGGCTTGCATGCAGACTTTACCTTTACCATCCTGGATGTGCAGCTTAAGTGTCGGAGCATTTTTGAAAATGGGACGTTTTTGAGATCCATACTTCTTGCGGTGAAGATGTCCTTAATTTTAAGCGTGGTCACTCAGGATCAGGTTCTTTGTTAGCCAACTCACGCTCAGTCGATAGACTTCCTAATTGAGTCAGGACACTTGGGACCAGGCTCCTAGGAACGTACCCTGGTAGATGGACTTCCTAATCTAGCCAGGACACTTGGGACCAGACTCTTAGGAATGTACCCTGGTAGATGGACTTCCTAATCTAGCCAGGACACTTGGGACCAGGCTCCTAAAAGTCTATCTAAGATTCAAAAACTTACTGGTGGGCATGGGAGGGGTATTAACAAGTAGGTAATAATTTTTGCTGGATCGCTTGAGACAAGTTTCTTTGTGAGGCACCTTACCCCCGGTTGATAGACTTAGACAAGGACACTTGAGATTTTACCCTTGCTCGATAGACCCTCTAAAAGAGCCACAACACTTGAAAGCAACCTCATTGTGAGCGGAAGCATTTGGGACCGGATTCTTAGAATTCTTCCAAACTTTCATCCATATTCTAGTAAGGCGTAGTATGGATACGCAGAAACTTAATTTAACTGTGCATTAATTTTCATATCAAATCAATCAATCGGAGCAGGTTCTTATACTATCAACATAAACACAATACATCTCTTTGTTTCTTGGCCACTTAGTTCGGTAAATTGAAAGGGGGTATTCTACTCATGTGTCTAACAGCCATCCTACGTTTAAAGGGCCCGGGATAACTGTTTGACACTTGTGGGTAGAATACTTCCCTTCTATTATCGTTCACAGGTTTCCTTCAAGGGGAATTATAATTACCTAGAAGGTGCGCTGTCAAAAACCCTGGAAGGTAAGAACTTTTCATTTAGTTTTATGTTGAAAAAAACATCAACTCAAAACGTTCATTTAAGGTACGAGGCTACGATTTTCCTTTTGTCTTAATATCTCTCTTTGTTCTACAGATTATTGTTTCCTTATTTTTGTGCCTCTTCAGCCATTATGTAAACTAAATACTGTTAAAAATCAAATAGGGGGTCTTTGTGTTTGAGAAAGATATTTTACGATTACTCTGGGCTGGTTGGAGGTTAGTAACAAAGGTGTTGTTATCATTGCAGATGCAGAAACTGATGCCAAAGAAGATGGAGACGATAAGAGCGATGATAACAATGACGTGTCAGGCACGTCTTTAGAAAAGAAAAAAGGAAAAGAAAGGACCGCAACAGAACAACAGCCAAAAGACTGAAGAAAAAGAAAGAGAAGGAAGGAAACAACAAAACTGATAACTGATTTTAAAATATTTTGTCAGTTTAAAAATTGTCATTTTTAAACAGATTTAAAAATCATTGTTGCACCTTTCATTGACATGCTAACTCTGAGGTTCAGAACGAAATTTGCGATTTCTTTTTATGCTGCCTACAAAACGATTATCATATAAACGGACATCTTAAGGCACAAACAAAATAGATCAAAATCCTACAATCACAACTCAAGGGCACGATATTTCTTTTACCCTTATTTCTGAAGTATAGCCCATGTTCCAAAGAGGTCCACAGCATGACTGATGGGGTATTTTCAATGATGAATCTCCAACTCCATCGTTGACATGTTATTTAAAGCGTAGTAAATTAGATGTATTTTACTTAGATAAATAGATCGTGTTGCAGTTTGTACATACAATAATGCATGTATTTTCCTTAGGATAATATTGACAGAATATCGTCTGAATTGTGCGAGAACTTACAAGAAAAAAGAAAGTTAGGCTGGTTGAGGACATGCAAGTGAGTCGCTTAAATCGCTTTATTTCTGCTATATTCTTATTTTGTATCTTTGTGTCATGGAAAACCGGTGTCGAAAAGAATTCACCAACAATAATTAGTTACTCATTAGAGAGTTTAAACTCGAGCGCCGTATTGTCGAACAAACCGAATGTCTTCAAGTGAGCGACAACTCAAAACCAGTCCACAATCAGGACAGCTCAAACCAAATGGACCAAACATGGATACATGTGCTTATGGATTTCAGATGTTGCCCTACATCACGATATTAGGCAACTTAAGCAGCAGACGTCGCCGGCCTGACGACGGCAACCGGAAACGTGACATTTCTTTCAAGACGTCACTGTGCATGTACAACATGTTGACCTGACGTTGCCCTGAGGTCGAGAACGTGAGAACGTGGAGTTTCACGTTGCGACGAAAATGTGAGTACTTAATCTTTTGGTTTGATCCCTTTTAGCTTACTTTTGTGCTATTTTGGTGCCGAACCAAGGTAAAGTTGCATAATGATTGCCTTTATGCTTAAAACAATGTTCTGGAAGTATTCCTGGACTCATTTTTTCTTAACTGAAAAATTGTTTTTGGCAGGTCAAACTAGCCTTCAGCGAAGAGGTTGCTTTCATCCAACATAATGCCGCTCAGTATAATTAGTTTTTTCAGATTTTCTCAACGTATAATCGGTAGATTGCTATAGCTTGAAATAACACTGATTTTATTTCGGCAATCCCCTCGTCTTGGTATTTCATTTAACGTAGAGGCTTCTTTAATTGACTCGATGAATTTTGTATTTGAACAGTGTGTACAGGTAAATTTTTAATGTTTACAAGAGCTGGAAAACTTCGCGCTACCAAATTGTCTCGCCTGGATTTTATTTCTTGTAAATACAAGATTATTGCATCCTTCGCAGAATGCTGTTTACGATTCTTTATCAAAAGAGCTGGCGAAACTCCTGTATTTGAGTGGCCGATCAGTGTGTCGAATGAAAAACGCAGTGAGCTGAGATTTTGTTCAAAATCTATATGTGTGTAATCTTGGCAGTCTAATAATACACCTGTTTTTTTTTTTCTCAATGAGCGGTGATACAAACTTTGGTTAAAAATTGCAATTAATTGCTTTAGCAATACACATTTTACAAGTAAAATAATTTTTGCTCTTTACGTTTGACATTTCAAAGCAGGCAAAGTTTATAAACTTAAATTGTTTCGTTATTTTTGGCAATGATTTTACATCTCTTAGTAAAACATGAACAGCATAAGGTTTAATTCCATTGAGTTATTTTTCAACTATAGTTTATCTTCAACTCGTAGACGGAGTGGACAAAACAAAAAGATGTGATGCTAGCCTGAGAAATCCTTCTTAAAGGATGGTAACTTGCTGTCGCATCTGCAACCTGAAGCCGTTCTAGCCCCAGTTTCTTATCGGTCGTTACGTTGCCGTCGTCAACGAAAACATCTGTTGCTTAAGGTGCCTATTGAGCCAAACCTGGGCCCAACCGCAAAGCCGAAGTGTTTTTCTTGCGACTAGACTGTCAGGAAGAATCAGGCGGCCATATTGTGCAAAGGCTGCAAAAGAAGCTATCAGAGCAAGTGTGTGGGGCTACGAAGGGACGACACTAAAAGACTTCACAACTTTCAAGCAGACTGGAAATGTTTGACTTGTTCTCTACCACAGTTTAGCGATTCATTCTTCGATTCGTTTAATTCAAGCGAACTTTCAGATCATGGGCATTTAAACAATGCGAATAGCAACTTCTTCGACACTTTGCACGGATATGCAAATAAGAACTTTATCATCGGAAGTTTCAACATAAACGCTCTCGTCGGAAAATTCTGTGAACTTCAGGACTGGATCGAAACGTTCGACATTTTGTGTCTACAAGAAACGAAGATAGATGCATCAT
>NW_028301540.1:10805000-10847500 GCF_042242905.1 Orbicella faveolata | reverse complement strand
CGTGCTACTTGCAGCGTAAATGATGTAATTTGCAAATGAAAGTCAGCCAAATGCATGGGGCTGGGACCGAAAAACAATGTACGCAATTTACACGAGCGAAATGTCGGAGTGCTGAAGTTAATTTGCGAAAACAAAAGAACCATTTCGGATACTCTCTCGGACAAAAAACATGTGTACTGATTTGAAGTGCCCCAGGGAAGTGCCTGGTTTGAGAGAAAAACAGGGATAATTTTCTACAAAGTTAATATCTGACGGCTACACTGATCAAAATGGGCTTATGTTTTGTCTCTTCTGGAAAGAAACTACATTCTAAGTCTTCACTCGCGGTAAGTTTTACTTGTAATTCTCATTCTTTGTGTTCCTGACTGAACTCGAGTTAGGGAGTGCAGTGAGTGTATATTTCACGAACGTTATATGACGGGTAGATTGAATAGATCATACGAAGAATTGTTGTCTGTCTAATGTGAATATTCGTGCATCGATTTAGTGAAACGATGTTTGTCATCGTGAAATTTCGTTTCGTACCGAAAATTCAACAAAATAACGTTCTTTGTTCAAGGGAAATTTCGCTCAAAAGGACTCGAATTGTCACTCGAACTTTCGCGTGAAGTTTCCTGGAAAGTTCGCGTGAAGTTTCCTGGAAAGTTCGCGTGAACAAAGAACGAAATTCGCACATTTCGCTTGCGTTACTTTTGCACAATACTGTAATTTCCTTTGTATTTTTCTAATGAGTGTTTGGAAACCATTTTTGTTACTTTTTTATGGTCTGTGAAGTTCCTTGAATTTACTCCTGGGGGAAGGGACTCACATATGAATTTAATTCATCAAAGTATTAATTTTGAAATAGGCACATTAATGGTGCAACGTTTGCTGCAATTTGACTCAAATTAATTGGTTCGACTCTAGCATAGGTTTAACTTGCGCTTTACTCCCATAACAGCATGTGCATTTGTGATAAAACACAACAGCACGCACTAAAATTATTAATCTGAAAACAGTGCACTTGTGCCATCTCCCAGCAATAGACAAACTTGACTTTGCAAGCAAATTAAGTTCACTTCTATTTCACCAAAAGCATTTACCTTAGAATTAAACGTAATTGAAACTTAGTATATACTTAGCTCGTATATCATCCACTGAAAAAAAACACATTGTCACCTTTATGGGCTTCTCCACCAGAATGTCCAGTTTTTGTTAATCTCCTCTTATTTAATCAGAATCTGCGGTTTATTATGCAAGTTCAGTTACAACTGTGAAGTAAGCATTTTCATCTACATCAGTTTTTCTAACTTTGTAGCATAGATTAATTACATGTACTTCATGCTCGTCGCTTTCATCATTTCACTTTCACTGCTCATATTGTCATCTCAATATGATTGTTGAAATTAGGTGCCAGTGTCACCACATGCAAAGCACTGGTTGTTATGGATGCTCAATTTTCCATCTATTAGAGTAGAGCGTATGGCGGATGGTTGATACAAGACAAGGCCATGTGGGAGGAACCATCAACTCAGCTCTACAAGAACTGGTCAATTACCGATGCCCATGCAATTTTCCACCTATCAGAGCAGAGCCTATGACAGGTAAATGATAAAAGACAAGGCCACATCGGAGGAACCATCAACTCAGGTCTCTGCAAAAGAGTTAAAAAGATGGTGTATATGTCAAGCTTGAGTCCTCAAGGTATGGTAGGTAATTATTATTAGCTACAATTTTTTATGTAAACTAGATAACATCTTACATTGTAAATTTTTTTTTTAATTCTTATTTTGTAATTATTCTTTATTGTTTATTTATACACGACCCCACCAGCTGCAAGCTTAATTACTGTAAAAACTCGTGTATAAGCCGCACCTTTTTGCTGAAATTTTGGGCTCAAAATGGCGGGTGCGGCTTATATACGAGACCATTGCTTTCAGAGGGGGCTAATTGCCTAGTTAGGGGTCAGATATAGCACTTAAAAACGTAAGTAAATAAACATTCAACATTTTGAAACCTGTTGCTGTTGTTGATCATTGCTTTTGATAGAAGTGGTGGCTCCTAAAGGAGCCTTTGTCTATTCAGGTTTTAAACCTGAATCTTCTTCGCAAGTAGTTCTTTCAAGCGATTAATTTGTACGTCCTTTGTGCAGCTAAACTCTAACTGGCATGGAATCTCCATTCCTCCACAAAGCTGCTTACAATGCCTTCTGCGACCGATCACTTCAATACTGATCTCTCCGCCATGTGCAAGAAAATACCACGCTATTCGTGAGAACTCATGGGGCAAATGGCCGACTGTTTCGGTGTTCTTCACAACTTGCACCGCGTGTTTATCCATAGGATTGTTAAACTTGCGTCGAGCAACAAGTTTTTCACCAATTGAAGGCTTCCATACATGTTTATAAACATGGTATCCATGCACAGCTGATGTGAAATGGAACTTTCCATGTTGTTGATCGTTTGTTCGATCGTTCAATTCGATCAATCTACATGACTCGGCCCAGGCTTCTTATCGGTTTTTAGCTAGCCAATCAAAGTAGAGTGCATCTGTGAGGCGTTGCTAAGTGACCTAACCAAGCTGCATGCTTGTGGCTGTAAATAAACCTGTTTTTTTGCATGAAAATTGATTCTCAAGGAACTTTATTTTCAAATTTTCGATAATATGCTCAGCTTATAGGGTTACCAATGTAGCATGGATCCTAAATCATTTTAGTTTTGTAGGTATATTTGTTCTATGATCGTGAAATGTCACAAAAACTTGTGCTGAGAAAACACAAAGATCAAGTCATTTGCAACTTGAGCATGGTTAACCGATTGTCTGTTTATTGTCTATTTAAACCAATCAAATTTTACTCTGTTTGATCCCCGCAAGAGTCAAAACATTCGACACGTGTTTTCATACTGTCAGTTTATTGTCATCATGTCAGAAAGGGGTTCTCCCAGAGCATCGTACACTGCGTCTTTTAAACTTCGAGTTGTTGCATATGCTGTAGAAAAAAGGAAATCGTGCCGCTGGAAAGCAGTTCAGTATAGATGAAAGCTGTGTGCGTTGCTGGCACTCGCAACATGAAAAGCTGCTGAAAACACCGCGAAACAAGCGAGCTCTACATGGTCGATCTGCTGCATTTCCTGAACTTGAAAAAGAAGTCGCTGCATGGATAACTGAGAAACGCAAAGCTGGCACTGGCGTATCCACCAATGTCATATGCTTTAAAGCAAAATCAGTGGCGCAAAGGCTAGGACTGGAACAATTTAAGGCATCTAAATGCTGGTGTTATTGTTTCATGGACCGATGTGGCTTCTCCATCAGAAGGCGGACCATGATTGCTCAGAAAGTTCCCCAAGACTATGAAGAGAAGTTGATCAAATTTCAGTGCTATATGATGGCTAAATGGAAGGAGCATGACTTTGATCTTAAATACATTGGTAATGCAGACCAGACCCCACTTACGTTTGACATTGTAACGAACAGTACCGTTGCAGAGAAAGGAGTGAAGAGCGTCCCACTTCTAAGCACAGGTCATGAGAAGGATAGGTTTACTGTTATGCTCACCTGCCTCGGAGATGGAACAAAACTCCCACCTTACGTTGTGTTTAAATGGAAAACACTTCCTAAGAACTGGAACTGTCCCAAAGAGGTTGTTTCAGGTGCCAGGCAAAGGGCTGGATGGACGAAGCACTCGTGCAGGACTGGTTATGGACCGTTTGGAGTAAAGTTGGTGGCATCAGCAGGCAAAAGTCCATGCTTGTGTGGGATTCGTTCTGAGCCCACTTATCCAAACCAATTTGCTGTACCTTGAGGTCTCTAAATACGGAGCCCGTAGTGATTCCTGGTGGCATGCCCAGCATGCTTCAGCCATTGGATGTATCTATCAACAAACCCTTCAAGGACCACATGAGGGCAAAGTGGCAACAATGGATGTTGGCTGGAGAGCACACCTTTACTGCCAGAGGTCATATTCAGAAAGTCGAGCTTGAGGAGATCTGCAGATGGATCAGTGCTGCCTGGAATGACATACCAACTGAAATGATTGCGAAGTCATTTCGCAAGTGCTGTATCACCAACGCAATGGACGTTACAGAAGATGAAGAAATCTGGGAAGAGGAGTCTGACTCGGTCCATTCGCAGACATTGACGAACTGGATGGCGATGAAGAGTTGTACTATGCAGATGACTTCGAGCGACAGCAAGCAGAAATTGCACCTGAATTCTATGAGGCCATTTTCGGTGAATGTGACAGTGAGGACTTTTATGGTTTCTAACTGAGCTGAACGATAGAACATTTTCACTTTGGACAAAGATTGATAAGACGAACTTCAAATTTTACACATGTAAATAGTTTTTGCGTAAAAGTAAGGATAGGTTAACTTTTTAATATCGATAACACATGTACCTGTTTCTCTTTCGGATACAAATGTATCATTTAGTATTGTAAAATATAATCTACAAGTCCATTTATTTGCGTGGGTATTTCTCTTGTGTCCAGACTCTCTCTTTAAATGACTGCGTGGTTACTAAGCAATCATTTTGCATCGATCGGTCAGAGATTGTTTTGCTCAGATTTCCGTTTGAATTTCATCATTTTCCACTATCGCCTTTAGCAATAAAGGCAACATCTTGTCAAAAGAGCCTCTCTTTAGGAGGATATCAGAA
This sequence comes from Orbicella faveolata, assembly GCF_042242905.1. Taxonomy (NCBI): domain Eukaryota; kingdom Metazoa; phylum Cnidaria; class Anthozoa; order Scleractinia; family Merulinidae; genus Orbicella; species Orbicella faveolata. Next base: position 10,842,865 of record NW_028301540.1, on the reverse strand, counting down.
ATTCCATTGACGAATAGCTTGTAAAAGGTATTTCAAGAGTTATTTAGCTCGCAGCAAATACACAGCATCAGATTTGACCAAGCTTACAATGTACAAGTAATCACTTTCTTTTGCTCAGCGCTTTTTAAAGAGTTTTCTTTTTTTCAAAATCAAGCTCGAAAGTTGGGGGTGCGGCTTATATACGAGTGCGGCTTATACACGAGTTTTTACGGTACTTATCATGTTTAAATAAAGGTTACTTACTTACTTACTTAAGGCTATTCAGAGAGCAAACACTCAAGAGTATGGCTCCATGACAGATTCAGACGAGAAAGAAGACAAAAACGAAAACTATGAAGAAAATGTACAAAAAAGAAAACAAGAGGGGGATACAACACCAAAGAAGAAGAAGAAGAAGAAAAGAAAAGCCGGTGATTGGTTGGGGCATTACATCATTTTGGGCAATCCGTCCCTTCATTTGAAGAGGCAGCAAAAGCATCGCGAGAGGTTCTGTTGGAGTGCTCAGAGGACAGCAATGAAATAACTGAAGAACGTGCATTCCCAGTGCGGGTCTACATGAACAAAAAGTTTGGTGTTTCATCAGTGGTCCAGTCTTCAGCAGTGAACTTTTCTCTTTCTTTCTTTGCGAGTCCAGCAGATCAGCAGCTACGCAAGCTATTCACAAGGAAAAGTCTAATGTGCCAATAGATGCAAGTCATAAAGATTCACATCATTTTACCAAGCACATGGTTGCATTTACCAACCTCAAACAAACTGCTGTACCAGAAGGCCCAGGGTGAAAATCCTGAGGTCACCATCGCTCAGGTAAAATAAATCAGATAGGCAGTGTAGATGTTTTCTCCATTCACACTCAAGATGCATGGAAACATGAATTTACTGGCCACTGGACTGGTAACAGGATGCTTCAAAGTAGCTGATACCTTAAGACTCTAAACATTCACATGTAAAATTTATTTCATCTAGTTAACTTCCTTTTGTAGAGACAACAGGATCTAATTTAGTGAAGGCATGAAACAGCAGAACGATTTTCCGCTTAAAATATGTCAGATTTACGATTTCCGCAGGCCTTCATCACACTGTCTTTGTTAAAAGGTATCTGTATCATGTTTAAGCGTGAATCTGGTCTCCCGTGGACTGGTTTGACCAAAGTGCACGATGATTTCAAACCCTGTAACAGCAGCACCGGAACTCAACCTCTTGGCTACTCTTGTCATTGTTTGACCCAGGGTTACTCACCATGAAATATTTGCGTGTTTTTGAATCTGAAGAGCAAACATGTAGCAGATTAGAGTTAGTAGTGTGAGTCAGAAATGCATATGCTGACCTTTTAATTTGTTGATTGTGCACTTTTTTGAACAGGAAAAACATTCATGAAAAAACTATTTCTTGGCTCAAGCCAAACCCAAGAATGTTCAGATGCGATAGTTAAAGCAGAGCAAGTGCACATCGCTGTATGGGAGGAGTTCCGGATTTCAAATGGTTCCTCTGAGACTACTAATGACTCCTACGACTCAGGCTGTCGTGAGACCATTGCTAGCTTGGGGCATGGTGTGTCTGAAAGCGAAGACAATGTCTTTTCCCACCCATTGGTTAGTGTGAACTATTGGCTGAGCTCGGTTTACTGGATACTGCGTGAAGCGAGAAAGAAGAAAATACAATAGCAACAAGAACAATGATTATGGCTGGTACTAGAAAACAAAACCTTCTCGAATTAACAACATGTAATTGAGTCCATTGATTGTCACTTGCTGCAAACCTTCAATGGGTACAAGTAGATCATTTAGGTCCCACAACACCATTTGGTTAAACCTCAGCTTGTTCGCCAACACGTCGTCATCGTCTTTGTCGTCGCCATCATGGTCCTCCCCTCCATTCTTCTTGCCATTGTCTCGGCTTTCCGCTTACTGTTCTCCTCTATTGGCTTCGGTTGAACTGTCCTCTTGACCGATCTCATCTTTGTGGGGCTTTTGGCTCTTGGAATCAAAGCCATCAAACAGGTCCAAGACTTCTTTTTTCGAAAGCTTGGTGAACTTCTCGAGTCGCCTTCGCCATGGTCATGTTATCTCCAACTGGAGTAGGAAAAATGCTTCGATGATGGTACTAGCTCGAACTAAGTAGATCTTGCCTTGAGGATCTCAACTCGAATCTGAACAAGTCTTGCTTCGATACCTTCCGATTTTTTTCTCTACCACCCTAGCCTGAGTGGGACTCACAGACATGATGACATAAGGGGGTGGCTCATTGACGTCACAGCCCCTATGTCACTGAGACCATGTCGTCACGGCTGTCACGTGCAGTGACGTGGTCAATGACATGGAATTTATTGCCAGGGTCATGACGTATTGGTGACATGGACATGGTTCGTTCCCGCATTGTGTGGCCCATTATAAAGAAAGGTTATACTTCAACCGTCGGGACAATCATTTGGATATGTCTTGGAAGAGCGAACAACAGAAAGTAAGCATCCTCTGATGGACCTCGTACAGATAAGTGTTTTGAGATGGCATCCTCGCGATTGTAATCAACATTATTTGCATCATGGAGAGTTTAGCAAAGATTGCATGTGATTTTTTTATTCTTTTTTCGTAACCCTTAACTACAACGCACAAATATGGAAAAATGACTGGTACTATTCACCGTAAATTGAAATATTTTTAATCTGCCGTACAAATAGATGGAGATGGACGGCCGTTTGCCGTTTCATGTAACATTGTGCTCAATCTGTCTAATCACGTGCACTCTAGGTCTAGACTATGAATCGATGCTGTTGTTGCAAGGAAGACTGTGTTGTGGGGGACCACTCCACCTGGTTGGAATTGAGAAGCACGCAGGGCACACAACGGAGCTCGAGGAGCTGAAGGAGACGTGGGGCCTGGGCTGAGTGCTACAAAATTGCATGGGGATCCTTGGTGAGTACAAAGACCTAGAGACTGGCCTTTCGAGGTGCTTGTTCCTAGGACAAACGACGGAAGAAGCCCTCAACAGGACGAACCACATTAAATCGTTTCTGTGGTGACTTTGTATACAATTTCTTTTTATGTTCAGATGAAATGAATCAAATTATAAATTGCATATTGTGTAATTGATGCAATTTAGCTCGGTCATGTTGTTAAATAACGGTTTATGTCGTGCAATGTTGCAACCTTGTGTTTTCCTTCTTCGCTGTTCTCTGTTAAACCATTGGTCTGCACACAATGCGGTGCGAAAGGTCTGGGATGGAGGTTAAACTGAAAAATACCGTATTTTCTCAATTAAAGGCCTCTGGCATTTATTTCAAAATTGGCCTCGTGGACCCATTGTTTATTTGAAGCTGGCGTTCAATTGTGGCCTGGCATTTATTTATGAAGTGCAATATTGTCATTTTTTCAGATTGATTTATTCACCCATCCTCCGAAATCTAGGGCAGTTTGTCAACACGAAATGACTTTTCCATTCGGTAAACTGTCCCTGAGTCTTGGAGGATGATTATTGCTAAAAGATACAGCATTATAAACAGCACATGTATGTTACAATCAGGACATGTGGCACTGAACAGAACAAAAATATCTAAAATAAATAGGAGCAAGTATGGATACAAAGTTTTAAGTTCCATATAAACGGCAATGTTGCCATCATTCTCCTCGATACTATCAGTTAAGCATCCGCATTTACGATTTTTAATGTACCTTAATCGTCATAAACAACAAACTCGTTAACTTCTTTACAGATGTCTGGCTCTAAATCCACGAACGGATCATTTTCATCAACAGGAGCAGCATGTTCCAGTGCAGTGAAAAATGCTGTGGCCCTTTCTGTAAACTCCTGCCTTCCATTGCTAAGTGGGCCGTCTGCTATAAAACAATGGATTTTGTCATCCCCTGATCTGTTTATGGGCAATGAGACAGTACACGCTTCAAAACTCTTCTTGATTACATCATTTGGGACAGATCCTTAAAAGGCTTGTTCCATGACACGTTGGGAGCCTGGATATATTTTGTGCAGCCACCAGGTACCAACGCTGAATCAACACCAGCCTGCCGAAGGGCTTCTTTTACTCCATTCATCATATGGCATTTGTATGTGTCCCAGACAAGAAGTCTCGGAGCAAATGATAGGTGGCCTACAACATACCGCACCCATTCGACCGTCAGGCTTTCATTCATCCATCCATTGGCTGAGGAGCGGATGACGCACTTTCCGGATAAACGTCTGTCTTTATTCACCCTCTTTACATCTCTTTTCCCACCTCTGAAGATTATGAATGGCTTTAGTTTTTGCCCATTTCCCTTGGCTGCTAGGCAAACAGTTACTCTATCTTTTCCATGTCCAGTTGACCACATAGTGACACTCGATGTCCCCAGCCTCATTCACAGTAGTAGAGTTTGGCATATGAAGCCAGATTGGTGTTTCATCCATAGCAATTACGTTTTCCTTTACATACTCCTTTTCATGAAATTTGCGCCTCACGTTAAGAATAAAACTGATGACACGATCTATAAGGTTTCCGGGGTCATGCTGTGCCAGGGAGGTATGTTTGCGCAAAGTTAATCCATGCCTGTTCATAAAGCGAACTACCCAGCCATTACTTGCTTTGAAGTCTTCTTGGGATATCTCTTTGTTGTTGTCAGAACCAGCGGGGGCATCAGTCTCGTTTCATGACTTAAGCCCATCCCAAATGATCTCTCCTTTCTTGCTAATTGCCCGCCTGGAAACGCGCTGACCTCGTGCCCTCATATCGTGAATCCACTTGAGCACTCTTTCCTCAAACTCAGTTGAAAGAGGCTTTCTCCCGCCACCATTTAGTCTTTTCCTTGGGTTTGCTGCATTCTGAAACTCCACATTCTTTGGGCACCATTCTCGGGTTCTCTAAGCATCCATGTGAAATTTTCGTGCGGCGGCTTCCTTGCTCTTGCTTTCTGCATAAGCAATTGCTTCAAGTTTTGTGCTTAAGCTATAACTGTGTCGTTTCTTTCCCTTTCCACCAGTTGCACCTCTCTGCAGAGGCGATTTCTGAACATTTTCTTGACTTGATCCACTGGGAGATTCAGTGGAATTGTTGATAGTATTGTTGTCCATGATCCTAACAACGAGACTTAATGACGACACGAACACGAACATTTTGTTTTATTTTGTTGTACAGCTACTATTCTTATGCTAAGCCAGACTTTTCCTTTTGAACATTTGTTAAGATTATCAAAACACCATAGCGTACTAGTATGTCGCAGTAGTGCTATTTAATAAGGGAAAAATCAAATTGTTGGTTCAAACGCAAATAAACGCCAGGGCCCCTCGAACAAACGTAGGGGCCTCAATTAAACGCCCCTGGCGTTTATTTCAAAATTGGCCTTGTGGATCTGGCATTTATACGAGGCTGGTGTGTAATTGGGGTCCGGCATTTAATTGAGAAAATACGGTAATGCCATTCCAGATACTGCACGTGTGGTAGTATGCAATGACTCATCCTAGAGAGAGAGCTTGATTTCAACACGAAAGCAAAGCCTTGTATACCAAAGAGCAATAGAACTTCAGTTTTGGGTTTGGTCGGCGCGGTGCTGAAGGTCTAGGGTGGAGGTGCATGTAAATAGCTTTTTAGTTTTTAATTTTTAATTTTTAACCTGAAGACAGCGAAACGGTTGAGATGTGCATTAAAACTCGTCCAGAACAGTCAAGAGTTGGTCTCTTCGTCACATCCTTTTCGTAGACTAAACTACAAATTCACGTCGAGACATTGTATCCTGCAGATCCTCTTACTGGGAGTTCATTGTTAGGTATACCAGCTTTACACTGCTTATAATATAATATAGTATAATATAATATAATATAATATAATAATATAATATATAATATAATATATATACTGCTTATAATGTAATATATAGATATATATACATACAAAAACGTTTGATAAAGCAAGGACGGACAACTTCTGACGGTAAAAAAAGTTAAAAAGTTAAAAATTTAATAAAAAAACGTTTCGGTCTTAGACCTTCATCAGTTACAAGAGAAAAAGGACGAAAACTAAGTTTAAATACGGTTACAGTGTGGGAGATTACGTAACGAAATGAAAAATACAATATTGTGCTATTAATACATCGTGATTAATACAATACAGGAAGAAAATGCAAAACGAGAAATACAATGCTGTACTATAAATTGCGTCATACAGGGTGATAATTAATAGACCAAACGAAAAGAATACAATACTATGCATAAATTACATTATAGAGCGTGATAATTGCAGAACTAGGTTAAATTCAACCTAAAAACTAAAAGAGTTAAAATAGATAAAACGGACTCTTGCAATGCGGTAAACATAACGGGAAAAATAGTTTGCAAAGATAAGCAGTTGAAAAAAAAAAACAAAAAAACAAAAAAACAAAAAAGAACAAACCTACGTTTACGCTGGACAAGGTTAATAACAAAATCCCAAATCGAGGCCTTTGGAGCATTAAAGGGTTGACAAACAACAAAATCCCTGGAGGGGCCCTTAAACAATAGGCTGTAATAAGATCCCAGGCAGGGCCTTTGAGCATACCTAACACCCAAAAAGCTGACAAAATCCAAGGAAGGGCCTTTGAACTGCCTTATGGCGCGAACGCATATTTACACAAGAGAAAGTTAATTATAACAAATTCTGTTTTTGCAGTGAAATTCTTTTCTTTTATTTAAGCCATGGGGAGCCAAAGAGAACAGTTGAGCACTCCAATAAGCCTCTTTCGTAATTAAAAACCTATCGATCTTGTCTGAGTCATTAGGGGCCTGCACCTGATCAATGCATTGGAATTCAAAATCATCCAAGGAGTGTGGAATTTTATTGAAATGTACTGCTACCTCACAAGTGGTTTTGTTTGTGAGCATAGCAGACTTGTGGTTACGAAACCTAACCCGAAAATCGGTGGTAGTTGATCCTATGTACTGTAAACGACATTTCTTGCAGGAAACTAAATAGATCACGTTTTTAGAATCACAAGAAAGCCTTGAATGAATGGTGTATTTTCTGCCCGTTTTAAAACTTAGAAATTATTTAGATTCAACAAAGAAATTTCGACAGAGATCGCATCTATTTCTTTCACATTTAAAGCAGCCATTGTTTGGCTGAATTGTTTGTCCCTCATCGGCGGTTTTAAAACGAGATGGTGCTAATAATTCTTTCAGGTTTTTTGTTCTACGAAAAGATGGTATGATAGAGCCTTGAGGGAAAAGTTCTTTCAATTTAGGGTTGGATTGCAAAATCAACAAATGCTTTCTAATTATGCTGCTCACATTAGGCAAATTAGGATTAAATGTGAGAACAAATGGAAATAATTTCTTCGATTGTTTTCCGCGTTGCCGTAGTAAATCATTCCTAGAAATGGTGGAGGCTTTGGAGAATTGATTGTCAACTAATTTGGAGGGATAACCCTGATTAACAAGATAACCCTTGTACTCAACTGTTCTCTCGGCAAGGAAAGTTTCTTCAGAGCAATTTCTCTTCAATCTAGTTGCTACTCCAAAAGGAATAGCCTTGAAGACATGCTTGGGATGGCAGCTAGAAGGTGGAAGATATAAATGACTATCTGTAGGTTTAGAATAAACATCAGTTCTAATAAACCCATCCACAAGATGTAAAGTAAGATCAAGTACGTAGAGCTCACGTTCAGAAAAAACTAACTCAAATTTAATAGTAGGGTATAGAGAATTAATGTAATCAGTAAATTGATGTAAGGCAGGAAGGCCTTGCTGCCAAAGATCAAAGACATCATCACGATAACGCCACCACAAGGACGGCTTTATTGGACCGGAAAACTTAGCTTTAAGATCAATTTCACCCATGGCTAGATCGGCATAACTACATGCATTTTCTTGTGAGGTAGCAGTACATTTCAATAAAATTCCACACTCCTTGGATGATTTTGAATTCCAATGCATTGATCAGGTGCAGGCCCCTAATGACTCAGACGAGATCGATAGGTTTTTAATTACGAAAGAGGCTTATTGGAGTGCTCAACTGTTCTCTTTGGCTCCCCATGGCTTAAATAAAAGAAAAGAATTTCACTGCAAAAACAGAATTTGTTATAATTAACTTTCTCTTGTGTAAATATGCGTTCGCACCATAAGGCAGTTCAAAGGCCCTTCCTTGGATTTTGTCAGCTTTTTGGGTGTTAGGTATGCTCAAAGGCCCTGCCTGGGATCTTATTACAGCCTATTGTTTAAGGGCCCCTCCAGGGATTTTGTTGTTTGTCAACCCTTTAATGCTCCAAAGGCCTCGATTTGGGATTTTGTTATTAACCTTGTCCAGCGTAAACGTAGGTTTGTTCTTTTTTGTTTTTTTGTTTTTTTTTCAACTGCTTATCTTTGCAAACTATTTTTCCCGTTATGTTTACCGCATTGCAAGAGTCCGTTTTATCTATTTTAACTCTTTTAGTTTTTAGGTTGAATTTAACCTAGTTCTGCAATTATCACGCTCTATAATGTAATTTATGCACAGTACTGTATTCTTTTCGTTTGGTCTATTAATTATCACCCTGTATGACGCAATTTATAGTACAGCATTGTATTTCTCGTTTTGCATTTTCTTCCTGTATTGTATTAATCACGATGTATTAATAGCACAATATTGTATTTTTCATTTCGTTACGTAATCTCCCACACTGTAACCATATTTAAACTTAGTTTTCGTCCTTTTTCTCTTGTAACTGATGAAGGTCTAAGACCGAAACGTTTTCTATTAAATTTTTAACTTTTTAACTTTTTTTACCGTCAGAAGTTGTCCGTCCTTGCTTTATCAAACGTTTTGAAATTCATTTTTGCGGTGAGGCTTGGACTGTGAATCTTCATTGATCCTCCTGACGCAGTGGCATTCTTTGTTGGCTTGAGGCATTTTATAACCGATATATATACATATATACGACTGTCGTCCCTATCATACGACAAAGCATCCTTTGACCAAGCCGCCCCTCCATACCAGAAAGCACTCGACGAAAGTGGATACCACTACACACTACAGTACGAACCAGTCAACACACGCAAACGGAGAAACTGACACAGTAATAACATCCTCTGGTACTACCCTCCTTTTAGCAAGAACACCAGCACCAACATCGGACACAAATTCCTCGCCCTAATAGACAAGCACTTTCCAAAAGATCAAAAGCTAAGAAAAATCTTCAACCAAAACACCATTAAGATCAGTGACAGCTGCATGAACAACACAAAACAAATAATCGACAGCCATAACAAACGCATCCTAACTGCATCTATGCCGACTGATGATACCGCCACCGCCGCTACCATCAACAATAAAAAGACACGTAACTGCCGACAAAAGAACGCATGCCTGCTCGACGGAAACTGCCTACAATCATCTGTAATCTACCAAGCCACCATAACACGCAAAGACAACAACACGACAGAACCGTACATCGGACTCACAGAGAACAACTTCAAAACGAGATACAGAAACCACACTGCATCATTCCGCCATACTAAACACAGAAACTCGACCGAACTCAGCAAGCACATCTGCACCCTCAAAGACAATAACATCGAACACTATATTTCCTGTGCATTCTCTCATCACACTCGCCGTACAACAGCTCAGGTAAAAGATGTAACCTTTGCCTTAGAGAAAAATTCCTTCTCATCTGCCAACCCGAGCTATCAACATTAAACAAACGTAATGAACCCCTATCATCTTGCCGCCACAGAAACAAAGCCCTCCTACGAAACAAGATCTAGCATACCGCACTTCACCTTCCAAAGCTATGGACATTGGCTATTCAGGTTTCATTTCTTTTGTTGCGAACTTTTAACCGAAATTGATGCCTTATCTTACGTTTACTTTTGTTTCTGTTATTTGTTCTATCCTTTTACCTTTCTTTGTGTTTATATTTTACTTTTGCTGGCTCGGGTTCAGGGGGAACAAACAATCTGCACGCCCTCAAGAAATACCATTGCAAGAGACCCTAGGACCATTGCCCCCTGTTCCTGAGCAATGACACTTTTATCCCAAAAGTTTTGTTATAGTGAGAGGAATAACACCAACCATTACTTCCTTTCTTGTACGTATCTTTAACTAATAAGACTACTTTAATAATTCTTAAAATAACGGAGAATATCACGCTCTGTAAACAAAAGGCCCTTGAACAATAAATTAATTAAATAATAGTAAAATGTACCTCATGTAAACTTCCAAGAATACATTACCCTTGCAAAATGAAGTCCCTGCGTTTGGAAATCTCTAGGAATTTCTAGGGATTCTCAAATATTCCCAGAAATTCCAAACTATGCAGATTAGATGGAGTTTCATAAGTATGAGTTCCAATCATTGAGGAGGTCCAGCCAGGCCAATCTGTCGCCTTCTTACATGAAGTGGTTTTTCCCATCAATCATTGTAGGTGCTTGGCTCATACAATGGGGAGATTCTCGTGCAGAGTTTCAGAAAAGTATATTCAACTAAGCTGGACAAATGCCAAGCTGTGACATGGGTGCAAGGAAACAATACTTGTCGAACAATTTTCAGAGTGGTCTTATCAAAAGTATATTGTAAATTTATAAAGCTAATCTACAGGATTTCTACACTGTTGGTGGCGTGTGAAGCTAGCTGAGTAAACAACTTACTATTTCTCCTTGATCATGGAACAACTACTAAAACTTTCCATGATGTGCGAATCTCCGTTGCATGGGCCACGCAACTATGTCGATCGAACATGGGGTGTTCAGCCAGCTGCATTCTATCATATCATGGTTTCTCTAAACTTCAAAAACTTGGTTTGTGTGTGTTGGGAAGGAAACTCTATACAAGAAAGTCCAGGAGGCTTCATGTGAGTTTGACAGTAAAGTGAAGACATGGAAGGCAGCCACAGAGCGAAAAAGTCAAGTTGTTGTATAGGTATATTACTATATTAAATTCATATGAACAGCAGTTTTCCATACAGTTAACATTTATTTGAGTTACATACACTATTGAGTTAAACCTCTTACTGGCTAACCACAGTCAATGTAAATATTTGAAAAAATCTTTTTTAAAAAATACAGAAAAAGGAATAGTACCATGCATAAAGCCCTCCTTAAAAGGTTTCGTTTCAATGGTAATACCACAGGATTTTATCCATGGACTCAAAAGTTCTAGCAGCATTTTCTCTTTTTTATAAATTAGTGTGGACTCTGGAAGTGATACAGTCTCTAGAAAGCTACAACCTGTAAATATACCTTTTATCTACAATATTATTATATTTGTAGGAGTCCTGTGATAATCCTCTTGTGGAAAATGGCAGGGCAAGATTCAATGCAATAACCTGGTTTCTGAGTGAAAGGGTTGATGTAACAATTTCTTGTGAAATCTTCAGTACCCTCTTAAGAGCCACAATAATAAGGCTTATTTAACCAGTCTTATTCATAAATAAAAAGAGAAAATCACTCATTAACACTTCAAGCACTAATTTCCTCGCATGACAGCAACCTGGAGATGTCAAGAAAATATTCTGAATGAGTTACCTAGCCAGTTAACTTAAGAATGTTCAAAGGACAATATGAACGAAAACATCCACAAAGAAAAACCGCCTTAGAGAAAAAAAATTCATTGAGACCTTTAACCCATTGACTTCTGGAGCTTTTAGCCAAAAACGCTTTTTTTTGGACATTTTGGAGATTTTCAAGCTGGATATGGGCCAAATTAGCTCCAATCTACTCAAAAAGGCATTTGCAACATGACAGCATGCCTCTCTTTCCACTAGCATCGCGTTTTACGACACTTTTGCTTGAGCATGTGCCAAAATCAAAATTTTGAAATTTTTGGACAAGAAAGTAACCTACATCTTTAGGCTTTCAATTTTTTTTTTTCACCTTTCCCTTTTCTCCTTTTCTTTTCTTTTTGCTGCAGTGATTGACCTTCTAATGGGTTTGCTTCCAGTTTAAAACATTCTGAGAAAGCATCATCGAGACAGCCAATTTTTGCCATGGAGTAACCATGTGTAGTGGCAGGAAATTTTGCTCTGAGTTTTTCACTCAACTTTTTGAGCATTTTTGTGCATATCTCAGGCTCCATTGGGCTGATCACTCTGATCTGGGTATCATTGGAAAGATCTTTTCCTCCTGCAGAAGTTGAGCATAGATATGCCAATTTTGGTCAAAGGTGATGACGTCAGAAGTGGAAGAAAGGCCAAGGCTCGTCACAGCCAGTTGTGGCTGACACAGGAGTCAATGGGTTAACCCATTCACGCCCAAATGAAATTGCACGCAACCCATCCCTAAATTCCTGGCGATTTTTTAACTTTTCAGATTGAGCATGAGCACTAAAAATAAACCATATGCACAATAACCACAAACATATTTTTAAGAGACAGGTTTTTAATTTTTTAACTTTAGTGTTTTATAAATTTCATATTTTTAGTTCTATTAATTAGTATTAATCTTTGAGGTCCTTTTCGAAAACCACATGTACGTGAAAAAGTTTCCTCAATAAAGATTATTATTATTATTATTATAAGTTTCAAGACATAGTTCATTTTAAGTTGAATAGATGAAGGGCCAAAATATTGAAAAATATCACCAACAAGAACTCAACTTGATGTTTAAAACTGATAAAAAAAACGAGAAATTATACTATTTCTTTGCCACATGACAAAATGCCCAACAGAAGCCAAGAAAATGTAATTATGCAAAAATGAGTTATTATTAACTTCAGAGGACAAATTGATACCAAATACAACAGAATTTCCATTCTTGTACTATAATGGCTAACATTTGAGAAAACAAAGGAAAATTAACACAAAAGGCACATGAGTTTCTCCTGCCCACTTTTGCAGTCATTTTATCGTGGCGTTACCAATCCTTCCAAAAGTTGAATTGAACTTTGAAGTAATGTACATTACCATTTTTGTTTCTTAAGTGCAGGAAGCTGCATTAAGTCTGTGATCTGTATTCTAAACTCACTCGAAAATGCACCGATCATCATGCTCGCAGTGGTTGAAGGAAGGAAAAATTCTTCACCAGAAAGGTTTGAGGACTCTGTAATCCTTGATTTCCATTCTGAGGCCACCTAAACATAAAGTAATGATCCATGTAACAAGTAGGTAGGCACTTGGCAAAATCAATTTGAAGGTGAGAAATAATAATTTTTAATTAAATCCGTGCATCTGATTGGCTGATATCGCAAAATTGTAGAAAAAAACAATAAAAAGTGACCTGATGACCCGTTCTTGACCAGGTTCTTGTCTTCCATAAGCTACCAGTCTACACAGTTTTTTATCAGAAGTATACATCAAATGTCACAATTTATTTGATGGTTTACAGTTTCTTTCATGTTGAAAAGACGCCTGGTTGTGAACAATGTTCACTAGCAGTTGTTGCTGCCCGAAGCATTTCACGTGGGGTCATGGATCGGTTTGCGTGAAAGATTTGTATGCCCCAAGTTACATGGAGGCAAAAATTTGCGGTTTAGGCAAATGGAGCACCTCTAGCCATAAGGAAAGAAAAAGAAAGATCTGTAGGTTCTGTAGAGATAGAATTGAACTTGAAAGGAAATGTGCAGCACTCAAGGTAAGCCAAGTGCTAGTTTTGTGAATTTTTCTCAAGTTTTTGAAACTTTCATGACACCTACACGTTTTGATTTCTTATGCATTTGATGTTTTTCTATCTAGACTGTGGCAGATGAAGGTCGTGCTAAGAGCCAAGACGATGTTAATCTTTCTTCTGATCCCATTGAAACGGAAATCCATGATTCATTTGACGATACTTCTGATATCGGGAACAGCACCAATTTCAGGCGTGGAGAACATGTTCATCCAACATCACAACACAAAGCCGATCAAGCTTCCCAGTTTCTTGAAGTGTTTCAAACTCATCACGGGTAAGAGTCTGTTGGAGATAGAGGAAAAAGAGATTTGAGAGCTCAAATAATAGAAGAAATGGATAAGCTATTGGATAACTACACTTTCCTTGGATCGAAAGGAACTTGTTCAATCATGAAAGACATTCTAGCTAATCAGAAGATTGTAAATTTCCAGGTACTTTGCCAGTGAACAATGAGATCAGCAAAGATGACAAAATTCTACAATCTTTGGCTAAAGATTACTTGGCTTCAAAGGACAAAGAATATTCCAAATTGGTAAGAGCAAACAAAAGAAAAATTTCAGAGAAAATTTTAATTGGCGGCACTTTTAAAGGAAGTAACCTACAGGTGAACAGAGCCAAGTCCAGGATAGAAGCTGCCAGGTCAATTGGAAGAGTGCACAAGTCTGGAGATGAAAGACAGAGACTGCTATCCATCATGGCCCTCAATTTCCCACAGTCAATACTCCACTCATTTTCATTGCTCAAAGAAAACTATTACTACTGCTAGAGTTCACTGTTTTCTTTTCGGAAGAGGTGGCACCCCACAAGATAACCTTAAATTTACCAGACAGGCTGTAAGCTCCGAAACAATCCATGAATTCTACCAATTCATTAAACAAGACAACATCTCAAGGCCATCATCATGCAGAAGTGTCCTTGTCAGTGGCACAGAAACCCCTGTTTGCTATTGGCAGTATGATGTCAAGGATGTCATTTAGCAATACCAGTTCAATTTCCCAAATTAATGGTTTGAAAAGAACATATATTTACATGCACCTCCCAAAGAATTTTCGTATGAATTCAATGCTTGCTGGACTATGTAATCTGTGCAATGATTTTGGGCATTCAAACTTTGACTCACTACTTGCTCTATTGGATGACCTGAACTGCCAGAGTGTCTTGAACACTCCTCTTTCCAGCCTTACGATAACTGTAAAGTTCCAAGAAACCATGACGGTATCTATGCACTAATTCATTCAATTTCTGGGCCAGTTGTTCAAAGCCTGACTGACCCAGGATTAGTGAGAATTTCGATTTGAGTTTTGTAACTCTTCAGTGAGGTTTTCTGTTTAAATTGTTTGTCCTTTAGTGATTAATTTAAACAATCTCAAACCATCAAAAACGTAGGCAGTGAAAAGCATTTATATCTTTGAAAAATTAATACTTCAGTTAACTAAATCCTGGGATAGACGGTTAACCGGCTTTCAAACAACCCGGCCCATGTTTACATTCATTTGTATGATTCATGCAACCGGTTTGAGTGGCATGTGGCCACATTTCCCAGATATAGTACAAGTGTTGTACTTTTTCGGAAAATTTACCCAGCATCTAAGGCATTTGAAATATTGCAGAGGTTTCTCTCTTTTTTGCCATATTACCGTAAGTTTCAAATCTACTTAATGTTTTTTAGGCCATTGGTATTCTTAATAAGCGCAATTTGTGTTTTTGGTCCATTCATAATAGGCTCAGATCCTTCAGACGTGAATGTCAAAAGTGCCGAGAAAATAAATAATGTTGTTGCCAAACTGCAGACCGATAGTAGGCACAGGGGTTCATCTACTCTCAAGGTATTGTCATTAGAATTAATTGCATTTTTTGATGGGCTACTGGTTTAATTAGACTGTTTTGTGATATGAGAAGTTAGCCTACTTTTTGTCCAGACTCGTACGGTTCTGCACACTAATACTTGGTGTCCTTCAATGAATGAGGACCACCGTCATTGTGTTATTAGTAAATATCGCTGAAGCATTTTTATGGGAGGATCGATTCAGCGTACTCGGGAACTGAACATTAGACCTGTACTTAGTTCATATGGAAAACAAAGGTTTTTGTTGAACAAGAATATCAACTGATAAGTTATGATTTCGTTTTCTTCCCAAGGACAGAAAGTTTCATCAGTAAGCATCATCCAATCCTTCAGAAATACGAGTCTGACGAAAATGGCGATGCCTTTTGCAACAAGGATACCGGTGAAAGTCAAAGGTCTCTAAGGAAATGGTCCCGTGGTCTACTCCACTTTCTACGTGGAGGAGGTCATATTGAAAGACGGTGCCCTCTGTGTAAGTAATATTCATTGGCATGAGTATTTTATGAAGATGCCCCTTTATTTATAATTCAGATATCCTGGGGATTGCACCAGGAAAATTTTTGAACAAACTCTCGGTTACAGTGAGAACTGTTATTATTTCTTGACACTCTTATATTGAGCACTTATCTGGAGGAGAATTTACAAAATTAAAGCACGAGCGTACCTACAGAAGTAAAGAGTTAAACATTCCTTGCATTGCCATTCTAATTCAGTGTAAATCTTCTTGTTCCATTCATGAGTTCTTTGCTGTTTTTGACATTTCTGCAGCTCGGAAGGTCCTTACCAGGTCTTCCTGATCACACTGCAGTACCTTCTCAAAAGACTGGAAGGGATCCCCGAAAGCCAGTGGGGAGAGGTTATTGTTTCTTACGACAACATGTGTAACTTGGGTAAACTATGTGTTGCCAAAAGAGAGCCACATTTTCCCGAACCATACAATTTAATGTGGTTCAAGGTGCAAAAAATTGTGGATAGATTACACATGAAGAACCATAAACACCCACTGTGTAAGATTAAATACGGGAGCAATGACCTCAAGGAAAAGTCACCTCAACACGCCTGTGGCAGAACAGACCTTTATTTGGGCAGGTAGATTCAAGAAGATAATGTGCGCTATGCCGAAACGAAGATTCCTGTTTTTCTACCTCAGGATGGTCATCCCTAGGAACAGGTATACTACTGTGTTATCAAGAAAAGAGTGCCTGAATTTCCAGCCGTACATGGGAAAAGTAAAGTACAGTAAACTAGAACTTTTTAAAAAAAGGATTAAAGGGTTAGCCAATCCCCACATTTCACAATTATTTTTTAAACAAGAAATTATTTTTTAAAAGAAAAATAAAAGGGGTAGCCACTCCTTACATTTCACGCCTTTTGGGTGGGACATACCAATTTGTACTCTGGAAGCGGAATTGAATGCTTTCTCTTTGACAGTTGTGTACGAAAAGAGCAGGGTGTTAGTCAGTTGTTAATGCTTTGGTGGTTGATTGACAACTGGGGTGTGAGATTAGCCAGTCAGGATCTTTTTAGGATTTCAGGCCAAGCTGGGGGTGGAAGGAAGTCTGCAACCAAGTAAAGATGCTCTCCAAACTTGTAAAGCGATCATCTCTCATGTTAGTCAACGGTTTTTTTGTGCGAACAGGCAGACAGTTTTTTTCCCTTTGAAATTTGACAGCAAGTTTTTAGGGCCTGATTACATGGCCAATTTCAGCCCGGCTTCTGAAACAAATCCCCCTAAAATCAAATTGTCGATTACATGGAGAGGGATTCAGCCCGGGCTAAAAATCCTAGCCCGGTTTTTTCAAACTGGGCTAGGATTTTCAGCCTGGCCAAACAGGCCTGAAAATCTGAAAAAATCTCCTGTAATCGAAATGGAATTTCAGCCCGGGCTGAAAAGTGAGCTTGGACATTTCAGTGATTTTGTTTTCCAGGAAACAAGATGGCTGCCGCTACAAAGGAGAAGCGATTTCAATGGAATAAAGGAGGTAAAATAGAGAATCTTATTCATTGCCTCGCAAATTTCAAAGCTCAGATGGAGTATAAGAACATCGACTTCAATGCAGACAAGGTTAAACAATACGAGGTTGTCAGAGAAGCCATGGCTCGCATTTATGAAGAAGAACCGACTTTCTTCGGGCCGCCTGTTATTACACCAATGCCAGCACCTGTGGACCAGGTCGATGAAGGGGAGATGGCTGAAATTCAGAGAAGACAGAAGATCGATAAGGAGTCAATAAAGAAGGGCTACACTCGCGTTCAAGAAAAGTTGAAGGAAATAAGGCAGAATTTTGCCAGTGCAGTTACCAGTGGATCTCGAAGTGGAAGGCGAAAAATCGTATTGGAGTTTTTTGATCAGCTAAAGCAGATCTGGGGTGGAAGTCCATCTACTGAGTCCCATTCCCGTGGGGTAAGTACAGATGATTTTACTGATTCGAATGAAAACAAGATTACATTAGATACACAATTAGCAAGAGATGATGCTGACGGTGAGGAGCTTGAAAGATCAAGTTCCAGCCACTCTGAAAGAGATAACGTGTTAAGCTCTGACGGTGAAAGTCCCAGTGGCAGTGATGGAAAAAAGAGCTGCAAGGGGAAAAAAAGGGCCTCTTCCAATCCTGTACCAAAATTAATTGACAATAAAAGGAAACATCTGGAGCGTCAACTGAGTGCATCACAGAGAGATCAGCTATTAATAAATGAATCAAAAGAGGACTCTCAGTTCAAGAAAGATATAACCGAGGCAATTCGGCAGTCCAACGAGACTTTTGCTCAGTCAATGCAACAGATGAGCATGTCAATGCTACAGGTAGCCCAGGGGTTTACTCAGTCAATTGAAGTTCTTGCCAGAGCAATGGTCAACAAACCCAGCCAGTCGCAATACCAATATCCCCCTTACCTACCTGCTGATATGTGACAGTGAACGGGAAAACGTACCTTAATGGAGAACTCTAATGAAACTGCATCATTCCATCACATACTCTTTCCTTATTGCTGGTCACACCAAGTTTGCTCCGGACCGTTCTTTCGGATTGATAAAGAAAGCCTTCAAAGTCATGTACGTTTCGTCGCTCTACGAATTTGCGCGACTGGTAGAGACCTCCAGCACTACTGGACTTAACAAAGCACAACTTGTTGGCACGCACGACGGGCGAGTGGTTGTTCCTGTGTACGACTGGAGTACATTTCTCAGGCAATACTTCAAAAAGTTGCTGAACATTAAGAAGTTCCATCATTTTCAGTTTTCAAACGAAAACCCTGGCATGGTCTTCTACAAAGAATTTGTTTCTAGCCCAGAACATTCGTTTATGTTGTTGAAGAATAATGCTATTCTTCCGCCACCTTCGATCCTTCCTGACGTAGTCAATCCAGAAGGCTGACCGAGGAACGCAGGAACTATCTTTTCCGCGAAATCAGACAGTTTTGTAAATCAGGAACGGAAGATATCGTAGCTCCGGCTCCATGAAATTAAGTTACAACAGCCCATGCAGGAAAACAATAGAACAATTAGATTTCTTTATCTTCCTGTTTGCATTATTTACATGTCTCGCAGTAGAAAAGGTTTAAGTTAGGAAATGGATTACTCATCGAATCTTGTATTTGAAAGATTTTACGAATTAGTGTTTGTTGTATAAATATTTCTTTACATACGAACGAAAACATGTAAACAGGTTTTTAGTCGTATTTAAAATAAAAATTGGAGTTGCATTCTGTTGTCATAGTTTCCTGCTTCAAAGAGATTTGCAGCATACTTCACACTTTTCACACCGTATCAAATGTTGCTTACCAACTTAGAATAGAATAGAATAGAATGGAAAGCCTTAATTTTAACGCGATAAGTCTTAAAGCTGAAAGCTTGTGGGGTCGTGTATAACACAAAAGAAAAACCTAAAAACAATTTAATAATAAGTAAAAATTAATTCGTCATGTCTACGTAGATTTTACGTTTGGGCTTGAAATAGAGGTTCGTTTTTAAAATCGACTTCAGGCAGTATGGTCGAAGCAATCACCACACACAACGTTAATTAATGCTGCCACTTCTGGTCTACGCAAAAACAACTTTCTCTTTTGTAAGACTCGAACCTACTCTTCTCTTAAGCCTACCCTGACTATTTTTAGTTTTTGAAACGTCATGAAGTACATATTAATTTTATTTGAAGTTTGTGTCACTTCAAGACACCAAAATATAAAACAAACAAACTGGAAGTTGCTGTCATGACAGAATGCCGCACCAAAAATTAACAAAACAACAAAAATAGGTTTATCCAACCGGAAGCGCGTGGGTCTCAATCCCGCCGTTTACTTCGTATCGACTTAACTAGATCTAGGTCCTCGAGGATGGGTGTTTTTGTAAACTGACACAGTTTAATTTGTTTTCGGATGAAAATGGTATCCGGTCACTTCACCCCATGGCCATTTCGCCCCCAGTCACCTTGCCCCAACCAAAAGTCAGTTCGCTCCATAGTCGAAGTCAATTGTAACCTTGTAGAGTATGAACAGCATGTAAAAACCTTTTTGTTAAACATGTTCGTAGTCAAAGGACTTAAAAAGCGACTGAGATCTTGGCGTAGTTAAAGTGCGATTGCTTCTAAATATCTTTGTTTAATTACGCGCATTGTTTAGCATTCACCTGTTGCACTTTCATAGCAACAAAGTCAAACAAAGTCCGTTGATCGATTGATGGCCGATCGAATGTGAAAAACTTTGAAAACCATCCATGGCTTGACCCTCGTTGTTTAGTGAACTGCCCTCAAAACCTTTTTTTATTGAGTGTAAATGTATTTGATTTATTGCACGTGTAGTTTCTATTCATGAAGACTGTATTGTTGTTTTCTTGCCACACGTACCCATGTGTAATGTGTGAACTTATGTTAATTCAAGGTGAGACTTTTTTTCTTCCGGCACTGCACGCCGACCTTTCAAAGACTTGTTGATTTGAAAATTCGAAATATGACCTTAACCTCAACTTTTTGAGCTATCTTAAAAAATTATTTTGTTTGGGGCGAAGGGACCGTGAACCATCACCACCATGAAAATTGTTGTTGTTTGTTTTTGTTTGATGCCATAATCAGTGCTAATAATTACTATTATTTAAACTTACGATGACGAGAGCGTGCTGAATTCAAGACATTGAGTGGAGCAACGAAAACCTGTTAGAGATGTCCAGCTTGGAAGAAGAGAGCATTGAGCCGCCAAGGAAGGTGACGCGGCCCGATAAGGTAGCTACCATTATGATATCACTTAATTATTATTATTAATTCGCACCCGTAAACCCGCCGCAGTTACGCAGTTAAGCCAGTTATCACTTTCAAGCTATTGATTTCAACACGCTCAATTAAGGCCGGTTTACTTGCTACAATTTGTCGACCCGATGTGGCTCTAGCAAATTTACTCTCTGCAATTTGACGGCCCGATTTTCTTTTCCTTATTTGAAATACGACGATGAAAATCAGCTCGATTTCAGAAATCAGTTGCACTGCAAATTTTTAATAAATCTAAAATGTCATTGTGCGGGACTTGTAAGTGAAAAAAACTCTTCTAATTACTGATTGATTACTTCATAGAGGTAAATTGTTAGTAACCTGCGGGAAAAAGAACGCCTAATTGCAGTTTCATTGAAAGAAGCTGTTTATACTGAGAATTAATCTCATTGCTAAATGAGATTAAGATGGCTTACCACAGTTTTTCTGAGACTCAGTAGCGCATGCTATGATTGCCTGCCAGACGTCAGTATTAATCGTGCGTGCAAAATGACGCAAGTAACCCTAAGAAGAAACGAAAACCACTTCAGCACTTGAAGAAATTGAAATTTTCAGTTTATTTGTAAGAGTGAATCACGTTTAGAGCCAAAATTTAAAAAAATATTTAAGACAGATTTTGAGCTATTTTTGATTTCACATTTTCTTAGTTTACGAAAAATCTTTCTCATAGATTTTTATTCTACTTTGCATGAAACATTTTTCAAAAGAGTTAGAAGTTGGCTGTTATAATCCATCAAAACTATAGTAAGCCACCTTCAAAGCGACTTAGCATTCTGACTGAATCGTAACCTGGAATTTAGATGGGGGAAGGTGTAAGTTGTCGCAATCAATATGTTGGCAATAGTTTTGATAAATTGCATCTTCTTGATTTCTAGAGGAAACCTGGAGCGGAAAAATCTTTGACAACGGGTCGGAGTCAGCCATCAACCCCTAAAGTCAGCCCTCAGTCAACCCCTGAAGTCAGCCTTCGGTCAGCCGAAAAAGATCCATACCAGACGTTTTTGGTGGAACAACAAAATAGGGACGGGAAGTGGTCTGCTAACCGCGAAGCTTCCAGAGTTAAGAAAACAAATGTTACTTCTGATGAGACCCGCGACGAGATCAGCGTCTTAAAGCAGCAACTTCAAGCAAAAGACCGAGAGTGCGCTCTGCTGAGGGACCAGCTCCGGGGTCAGGAAAGACTCTGTAAGGTAAATACATGCATTAGTAATGTTTCAGCAAGTAACGTTCTAACTCGGTTCAATTCTGGAAAATGCTGACTGCCAGGGCTGTTTGTTTGTATGTACATATGTAAAATATATTTTACCTTTTTTTTGCAGATGATGGAAAGATTCGAAGATTCGCTCGCCGCAATGGAGGGAAACATGGCACAGAGATTGTCAAGGATTGAGAAGCGACTAGAATCCTTAAAGACCGTGGTAAGTGTTCTTCTTCTTTAGTACGCATGTGTTTGCGTGGCTCTACTCACGGTCTCGTTTTAACATACCGTAATTTCTCTTCTCGCTCAACAAACTATAAGAAAGAGAGTGTTATCGCAGTGGCTATTCACGTCATACGGCGTCCATTCGTAGGAAAGGCGGAAGATTTCATTGAATTTCTCAGGTGTAATTAGTGATTCCTAGAAATCCAACATTATATTTCCCTTGATAAGAACAAAGCAATTCTAGTAAGCGCTAGCTAGCGTTGTTTCTTTGGGGCAAATTTATCCCGAAATCCTGTTCGTAAATTTTCATCGTAAAGTGTTCCCTCGCTTCGTAATTTGGTAAATCTGAGTAACAAAGGTTGCGTGACAGTCGCCGTTCGGGTCCCATACAGAAAATCAGTGTTGTATTTCTTCATATTATTTTTATAATTTTTTTCATTCTGCTCTTTTTTCACAGTATCCAAGCCCACTAAACATAGACCCGTTATCAGTCAGTTTGTCTGCGAGTGTTCCGCCACTTCATGACCTGTCGACGATTGATATAGACACTTTTGAAAGTTTGAGCGCCGAAGTCAACGCTAGCTTTTCGGTGCATTCATCCGCTCCTGCTGCTCCTGCTGCTTCTACACTGGAAACTTCTGCTGCTCCTACACTGGAAACTTCTGCTTCTCCTACACTGGAAACTCCTGCTGCTCCTACACCAGCAACTCTTGGCAGGACCATCAGTTCCAACAGTGCCGTAGACAGCACCGTTGAAATCCCAGTTGCAGAAGGCGTTATTCGGACATGTGTAACCCCAAGGAAAGTACATCGGGTTCGGGAAGCACTCCAAAAAGAAGTAAACAGGCACAGATGTGCAGTTACCCTTCTTTTTCACGAAGGAAGAAATCATGAACAGTAACACCGATGGTTCTCACGGCAAACAATGCCTGGACAGCAATAAGTTAAATTCATTAAAAGTTTTAGTTTTTAGCCAGTTTCCTGTAGAATCGGAAAAGGATAAGCATAAACAGTGGGCATTTATGAAAACCAAAATAAATGCCAGGTGTCGCGCTATTAAGTATGCAAATACCACGCGGGCACAGTAACGAATAAGTGAAAGCACCTGTTGTAAGCATTTTAGTTTTCCTAGAAAACTGCCCGTAGTTTTTATTTTTCTCAGTTTAGGGGCAATGTTTGTAAGTCAATAAGAATGCATTTTAAGTAACGCATCGCGTAAGAAGGAAAGAGGCGGTGCGCAACGCATGAGCAGTAGTGACCCCCTTTAATTGAATTAATTAATTAATTTCTGCTTCTCTTATTGGCTCAAAGCTTTATTTCTCCGATTTTCTAACGAAGACTGTCGATTTTAGCCGAAGTATCTTCCTTTTATGGTATAGAATCTATTGTTCTACTAGTCGGTGAAGTTTCGAAAGATTGGAATGTGCGGAAGTTAGGTTTTCGGAAGTTACCGAAGTCAGTTCAACTAGACCGCCATCTTTGATCGATGATATCCACGGCTTTCTCTCAAAAAATCTCGCTTGTCGATATTGTAAATAGGTAGATATTGAATATAGTATAAATAGTGTATATAGTTTTCATTCTTTATTTCGTTTCTTCTTCTGGCTGTCGTTTTGTCTGCGAATGGTGTTTGTTGGTAAATGTGCGTGTGTCAAACACGACACGTGGCATCACGGAGATATTTCTCCGGACAGTTTGCGTGTTGTGGCTCCAGATGAAGTTCGCTTCTGCGACTACGACTCTGCTAAAAACAAAAATAGGAAGAGGAAAATCTGCCTGGCATGCCGAGGAAAAATTGTGCTGGAAAAAAAGTGTAGCAAGTTAGAGGTAAGCGAATCATTGCACATTACTGAACGATGAAGTCGAAATATTTTGAAGTAATTTTGAGCATACATTACATTGAGCTTAGCAGTCTGCAATAAATGAAATAGCGAGAAATTAATTTTCTCCTTGTTGGTTCTGTTTAGGAAGAAAGAGCCAGTCCAACTGTTTGCCTTGATGATTCTGCCCCGGGAAATAATTTTGACGATTTCATTGTTGACATTCCACCATTTGACGACAGCATTGACAATCCAAGTTCTTGTATGGTGCCTTCAGAATCCAAGCAAGTCCAGGTTCCAGATCTACCGCTGAGGCCTTACAAGAATGCTGAAAAAAGAACTCAGCAAGAAATGAGGGCTAAAACGATTGATCTTCTGGCAGATTCTGCTAATAAATTTGTTCACCTCAAGAGTGAGGACATTCCTCACTTTATCAGCGATTTGGTCCTCAGTGGAAAGTGGAAGGGAACATTTGGTGAAGTTTGCCAGACAAAGCCTGACACTGATGATTTTTTCCTGCGTAAACTCGCAGCTGAATATCGCAGCTGCAAAGACAGAGCTGAAAACAAAGCTATCCGTTTGAATTCTGGTAAACAGAAGCAGAGAGTACTGATTGGGGGCAGTTTGAAAGGCAGTAGAATCTCCTTCAGTGGCATGACCTCAGACATCTTCAAGTCCCGTGTTGAGGCAGCACAAGATCTAGGCAGGATTCGAAGCTATCCTGATGAGAAAAGACGGCTTCTGTCAATTGTTGCCATGGACTTTTCCTATTCCACCTTGCAGCGATATTTCCAGTGTTCCTCAAAAACCATAACAGCAGCAAAGGTGCATTGCATACTTTTTGGTCGTGGAGGTGTTCCATCAGACAAGTACAAGTTCACCCGCCAATGTGTCAGTGTGCAAGTACTTGAGGAATTAACTGGATTTCTCTATCGAGATGATGTTTCACGGGCATCGTCATGCCGTAGTGTTATGGTGGAGGGTGAGGAGACAGCAGTCAGGTACTGGCAAGATACAATCAAGGGACTTGTAGACCAGTACCTCCTGGAATTCCCCAATGGAGTCAAGAGGACATATATTTACACCCACCTGCCCAACAATTTCCGTATGGACACGATGCTGGCAGGTTTGTGTAACCTTTGTGACGATTTTGGCCACAGTAATTTTGATGAACTGTGTTCACTTATTGACGAGGTATCTTCAATGTGTCCAGTCCTGAACGCATCATCCATGATAAAAGATGTGCGTATTTATCAGAAATTTTTGAAAACCAAGTTTTCGAAACTGGCACAAAAACATTCACCCTGTCTTGAACTGTGCATGTCATATGCATTTGATGCCTGTTCAGAAGACCATAAAGCAATGTGTGCAGATATTTCTCCCTTCTGTACTATGTACAGCTCTCTATTAAGAGAGATTGAAATGCTTCCAGATGCTTGCAAAACAGAGCTGAAGCCAAGGTTAACAGAGCTGTATGGAGTACATTATGACTATTTGTCACATTTACTACGAACAAAACATCAGGGTGACTACTACCAGTTTGTTTTGAAGAATTTGAAGCCTGGAGAGTGTGTCATGATAATTGATTACAAAATGAAACTTGAACTAGGAAAGCGAAGCAGAGAAATCCAGAGGGACTGGTATGGGAAGAGAGGTATTTCTTTGCATGGATGTTACGTAATTGAAAAAGTCTCAGATAATGAGAAGAGCAGTGAAGTTTTTGACTTGTGGTCAGAGGACACCAAACAGGATGCCTTTTTTACCCAGAGTGCATTGGATGTGTGCTTTACCTGGCTAGAAAGAACCTTTCCGGGCTTTGCTGTGTACCTCTTTTCTGGTATGAAAGTTTACTTTTAATTCATAAACATGTTCTTATCACTTCTTATCCAGGCTACTGTTTACAAAAATCATAATTTCCAAACATAATTAACCCAGGTGTCATTAATTGCTCATCCTTATTCAAATGTGGACAGGCTTATTTTCATGATGGAAATAGGACTGTTTATTCAATGATGCTCAACGTATCTGTGATGTTTTTATTTTGCATAAATTTGATACTGCTTGCCTAAGATTTTATACTTTCTTGTCCTCATACTCTGCTAGTATAAATTTAGTTGAAACATAGGCACTGTGTAGAAAAGTGGGGAAAGGGGTGATCATTTGCCAAGGAGGGCTTAATTTCTGGGGTGCTATCATGATTAAGGACACACTTTCAATATGCAAGTTATTGTTGTACCTATTTATAACAGTAAGTGACTACACTTGCTGCTAGTTGTTCAGGACTATTTTATCCTCCTTTGTCAACATATGCTCAATGCAAACTCTTTTAACACAAACTGTGGTTGGTGACATTGTTTACATCCCTCATTTTTTCAAAAATCACATTGAATTTAAGAGAATGTATGAAAAGCACCAAGGAGAATTTGGATTCTCATCTTACTTGTAGCTCTCCTCACTTCATAAAGGTAAATGTTATAAGTAACAGGCCAAGTTTTTACACTGAAGAGCAGATTTAGGGGGAATCACAATGTAAATTCTTGGTCTTGAAGGGATCTCACAACATGATTACTGTATATGTCAAATAAGGTTGGGGATATGAAAATTCTCTAGAGGTCACTTGTTCAAGATAATATGAATATTTCTATGCTGACTTCTTCATGTTTCTCTTACTTGTCTTCTTCTATCTACAGACAATGGTCCCCATTACCACAATACTGCTGTTCTGGCCTACCTTTGTGAGGTGAACGAGGTATTCAACCTGAATCTTTTGGAATACAACAACTTTGAAGCTGGGGAAGGGAAAACTGCTCTTGATACCCACTTCGCACACAGCCACAAGATTGTGCGTTATGTCCGTCTTGGCAATGATTTGGAGACTGGCGAGGAGCTGGGGCAGCTTGTGCAGGTAAATATATAATGTGTATTTGCTTAATTTTAACTTTTGTATGTTACAGCTGTTTTCATATTCCTGATGAATATGTAGATGTAGATGAAGAGAGTTTATCATTTTATAATGTAATGATTTTAAAAGCACCCAGGGCAGTGGACCTGGAAGAGAATCGTTTGTTGAAGACAAAGAAAAACATTTGTAACATCAACAACCTTGTGCATGTATTTGAAGTAAAATAAAAAATACTACTAAAGTCTGTATACGAGCTAAGTGGCCCATCAGGCCAGAGCTTATCCCGGTTTCTGTAGCATGAAGCGACTAGGAGTATTTCTACTCCCCCTGGATGGGATGCTAGTCCATCACAGGGTTACCCCCAGCATTAAGTTCGCCGGTACCCATTTATTCACCTGGGTAGAGAGAGGCAGTGTGAGAGTAAAGTGTCTTGTATACAACATACTATTTGTACACAACGCAATGTCCCTGGCCAGGGCTCGGACCCGGACCACTTGATCTGGAGATGAGCGTACTAACCATGAGGCCACTGTCCCTCCCATGTATTTGAAGCAAGGTGATTATCACATTTCTGGTCTGCTACTCTAGCTGTAAACACTCAAGTGAGTTGGGGACAATTTGTTTGAAATTCAAGTTCTTAGCACAATCTTAACTATGCTTACATCTTGCACACTGTAACTGTATCAGTTTGCAGTTAGCATCAAAAGTTGAAATGAATGTTGAAATATGCTTTGATCATGCCACCAAGACAGTGCAGGATCTTATACTAAAATGCTTTACACCTTTGTAGGATAGAGTAGAGCTAAATGTAGAGGCAGACTGTGTGCTGCTAACTTGTTGGGGGAGGGTGATCCATAATTATTTTTATGTGCTAGTGTCATTGCACAGCAAACATAGTAGATCAATTAGTGCTGACGTGTGAGTAATTTCTTTTTATAACTATTTTTCACCTACAGAGCATGAAAAATGTTTCCTGTTTTCAGTTGTCCATTGATAGAAGCAAAGCTCCCAAGAAAATGGGGACCTTCAAAGACATTTCCTTGTTTGGAAACTTTGTATTTCCTTTGGAAGGGGAATATGCAGGAGGAGTAATAGCACGTTCATTGGCTGGTACTGGAAAACTTTCAAAGAAGACCAAAGAACATCTTAGGAAAGTTTCATCAAGGTGTTCACCTTTGGCTGGGTCAACAGGTGCATCTGTGTCCTCTGAATTACCACAAGGCAGTGATGAGCAGCTTCATAGCACCTCTTCCCAAGGTGATGTGTACAGCATACGGTTCATAAATCATGCTCCTGAACCAATACAGTTCCCATCGCTACTTGATACCAATAGGATCCTGACACTTTATCTGCCTGCAAAGGGGTTTGGGCTAAAGAGGAACTCTGGCAAGAGGGTGGTTTTCTCACTTGCTCAAAAGGAGATAATGATCTCCTTTTACAACCGACAAGCATCAACTGGTGTCAGAGCAGACCTGAAAGCCGTAATTGCTTGTATGTGAGAACAGGGTTTGGAGGTCCTTAAAGAGACACAAATTCGTAGCTGGTGGAGTACGTATCATCAAAAGAGGAAAAGATCTGTTGGTGTCTTGCAGGAGGAAGCAGCTCAATTACAAGGCCTCCACCCATCGCAACACTCGGTTCTGCAACAGCAACCAGTCGCCATGTCACAACAACAGCCTATTCCTGTAACACAAGTGTCTGCTCCTGCCACCCAGTCACAACAGCAGCCCATTCCTGTCACACAAGTGTTTGCTCCTGTCATCATGTCACAACAGCAGCCTTTTTCTGTAACACAAGTGTCTGCCCCTGTCACTGTGTCACAACAGCAGCCTATTCCTGTAACACAAGTGTCTGCTCCTGTCATCATGTTACAACAGCAGCCTGTTCCTGTAACACAAGTGTCTACCCCTGTCACTGTGTCACAACAGCAACCTGTTCCTGTAACACAAGTGTCTGCCCCTATCACTGTGTCACAACAGCAGCCTATACCTGTAACACAAGTGTCTGCTCCTGTCATCATGTCACAACAGCAGTCTTTTCACCCACAAGGTTCTACTCCCGTTAACCGAATGTTACAGCAGTCACCAGTACTTCAACAGCAGTCAGTCTATGTCCTACCTCAGACAGGACCATGTGAGAATGTTATGGTTGGCAAAACAGTAACTGGCCTTACTGATGTTCTTGTTCTTCAGTGGAGTTTCCCGTCTGACTTTTGTCAGTCATCTATCGCAGCAAGATGTGGAAACAATGCCTGTACATTCATAGCTTTGTACTTTGGTTACCTCTATTTTCAGGACAACTTACTACCACCACATGGCAGTGTTCTCTCAATGGAGTGGAAGTACGCATTGTACAAGGCAATGAAAAGAGGTAATGAAATACATGATGAACTTTTTGAAGGAGAGGGAGTGGATGTGTCAGTGGAAGATGCTGTAAGTATGGCTGGAATGGAATGCTTTGTGAACTCCATAGGCGAGAGCATTGATGTTTTTGGCCAGGACTGTGAAGATCAGCTGGCATCAGTGTTTGACACATTAGCCTCGACTCTACAATCAAGGTGTAACGCAGTTGTTACCACAGGCAGAACCATGCTTCTCATCATCAACCAAGATGGTTCATG
Source organism: Orbicella faveolata (assembly GCF_042242905.1). Taxonomy (NCBI): domain Eukaryota; kingdom Metazoa; phylum Cnidaria; class Anthozoa; order Scleractinia; family Merulinidae; genus Orbicella; species Orbicella faveolata. The sequence goes on along the minus strand of NW_028301540.1, from coordinate 10,813,466 downwards.
CATGATTGTTGACTCCCACAAGCATCAAAATAATGGAGCTGTAATAGCTTACTGCCCTTCAAATTCTGCTAACTCTTTAGCAAAATGGCTGACAGCAATGTTGCAAGAGACTTGGCAATGTACTTTAAGAGTTTGTTCAGTTACACCAATTTCCTATATCACATCATAGGATGTTTACTCGTCGCATAATTTTTAGTATTTTCAATTTAGTGCTGTAGAGTCAAAACCAAAGTATTAGCTGTGGCCAATCATAACACATGCAGACATTGACAGAAGTGAATGAATGGCAAAAAGGTTGAGAAAGCAACTATTAATGATAGGTTTATATTTTCCTTCCAATTGGCTAACCAATCACAGTGAGACATCGAGCAACATTGAAGCAATTGCTACAGCATGTTACAAAATGTGATGATGTGATGATTTTTAGAGTAGTGGGGCAAACAGAACTGCTACCCTGGTCAGTGCTATCTTGGTTTCTATGATTTTCCATATTGTTCCTCTTAATTTCATTGGAAATGCACTGGGTCTGGTAAATGTGGCTTTATGGTTATTTAATCACTGCAGATGCGGGCAAGTTACACGGTGGCAATAATAACTAAGTAGGTATAATCACAGAGGATGTATTGTTCTAATATACTACAAAATCGTGGTAGCTAATAACATGTGTCATGTTGAACAATCTGAATTGCACGCTTGTCAAGTGGACTCTGAACATAACAAGCATTTGACTACTTTTCTAACCAAATGTCCGGAAAATATTGCTTGTAACAACAAGGAATGTCAAAGTATTTCAAATTTTCGGAAATAGTGTATTTCAGTGTTCCTTGTTTTGATATTTATATGTAATGACAATACAACCATGTAATTATAAGGGCCCAATGATTGAACATGTTTGTGGCCAGCCTTGTGTATAATATGTTCTAATTTTTTGTTTAGCTAAAAAAAAAAACACTGGAACAAGATAACTTTTGCTCCAGGCAAAGGGCTAAAAATATTTCTTTTGATTTACAACAAAATTATTCTAACTACCAATATATGACATTTTGAACACTATGAATTATGTCAAGTGGACTGATGTTGCATCTCTGGTTTATACTAATAATTACTGAATAAGCAATAACTGCTGAAATTATTTCTGTACTTGTAAATTTACTTTGGTGAAAAGTTGGGTAAATGCGTTATCTCTGGAGTCATTACACGGGGAAACTGATTCATATGTGGCAAGGTTGTTCCTTAAGCGTACACATGAAGGTTGTTGCAGCAACAAATCCCTGCTACTAATCCCTTCAATTACATTAAGACAAATTTGAACTTGTGACCAAAGGCGTTGACAAAATTCAATGGGCAGTTCAAATGAAGGGTCTAACAAATCTGGCAATATTTTGAGATAATCGTTATAAATCCTTTATGATCCTAACCAAGATTTGCCAAAGGGAATATTGCCAACATAAAATAACCTTTGTTTTTTGTCATAGCTAAATTTATTCTAATAAAATGCATATAAACGGAAGTCATATCTACTAATCAACATTTTCCAGAATTTGACTGAAAATATCTATTTTATTGACTACTCTGCTTGGAACTGTTAAGGTTTTATCTGGAGAATTTTGTTATTGCCATTCTCTAGCTGCAGTTCGGGGTAGTCCATTTGACTTTCAAGGGTGGGAGAGGGAGGGGGCCAAACTAAGGTCCCTGATCATACAGGCTAAAACAAAACGTATTTGGTTGTACGAGAACAACTCATGCAGTTCGTCCCGTATTGCGCGCAACTTGGGGTCTTCGCCTTTCTCAATGCAGCTCTTGATTCTTTCAAAATTTTCTTCAGTCACCTGAAGAACTTCCGCCAGTCGCACGTGGTCCATAGGCGCTCCCGCGGCAAAAGCATCAATTCCATAGACCTCGGCTGTAGCTTCAGCAACCTTCAAAATTTTGGCGATAGTTTTGAAGTCTTTGCCGCTTCTAAACTGCTGCACTGTCCTTATCTTTCCATTTGACTGCACGTTCTTGCCGTACAAGTAAATTAGACGGGCTTTCTACAAAACAAAACACAAACACAGCCAGGTGGTTACGAGAAACACTAAAAATGCTTTTACATAAGAACAAATGCAATACAACGATCGTTAAATATTTGATGGTCATAGCTGTACTCTATTTTCATTGGATGTCAACTCTTACAAAGAAAGGATTTTTTGCTTACCGATGTTATGAGTTTCGCTCTCTTGGAGCCATCGGAATGATTGTCTTCCCCCGCTGATGCTGATGCCAAGGTACGTTTTCTACAAAACATAGGAAATCCTCGTACATAGAATTGTCTAGAATTGAATTAATTGTTAATTCAACATTTTCTTACCGGTCAGCCATTTTTTCTCATCAAAAACAGCCTTGAATGGGAGGATTTCTCAGTCAGTGTCTTTGTTTCGGACGTGATCAGTCACCGTGAACGCAAACTCTGTCCCGCCGTGCACGTGTTTTTCTCGCAGATTCCCCATGAAGTTGTGGATCTTGTTTCAAAAGATGTGACAAAATGCAGGCATACCTAGCATCAATTTACTGTATCTGCCAGACAAGTAAGCTACATGTTGTTTTTGAACTGCTTCTGCACATTCGATTTTCTCGATAATTCGCACACTAGCGTAGCATACCAAACAATTGACTCAAGTCTTTTTTCGTGCCAAAAGTCTTTCTCGAAATTTACCGTTTTAAGTTTTCGATTTGAATTTCGCGCTAAATGAGTTTTCAGCCAATCGAAGTCAAATGATTAATTGGATCAGGCTGGATACTCAAACGGTTCCCGCTTCACCCTCTCCATTGTTTTCTCGGTAGCTGTTATCCGAACCATTACTTAATAAAATTAGTAGATCATTTTTGAAATTGAAGGACTTCATTCATAGTTATAATTTTCAAATAAAGTGCTACGAACTAAAAAACTAAAGTAGAATAATTATTTGGTTTCAATTCACAAAGTGCGCGGGTTCAAAAATTTGCATAAAGTTGTTTACATATTCTAAGACGTGAGAAACGGCCATATTCCGGCAGAAAGTTTGATGAATATCTTGATAGACTGTTCTCTGACTCTGAATCAGAAGAAACCAATTTTAAACTACATGTATGTGACAAAAACAACTTTATCGGATGGAACCAGCGCCAACAAAATGCCTGTCGCTTCGAGACTAGCTTCGTGACCTCAAAAGGTACTGCTTTTTGCATGCATGCTCTGTGAAGAAAACCTAATCTCTCGCGAATCCACAGCTGGATAAAACAGTTACTTTTACAAAACTCTAGGCAAAGTCATTATGTAAAAATTAGTACAAGCAACAAATTCATTTGAGTAAAACAAAACATGTTAATCCCGACTGGCGAGTTAAATTGTTTACACACGGGTCTAGCGACGTTAGATTCGCGTCCCACATGATAATATAGGACTCGAATTCTGAGTTCTGTCTCGATAAGGAAGTGATAGTTTACATCACTGAGTTTTGTTTTCAATGCTCACTGTGGAAATAATTTTATTAATGTTTGTCTTGTCGACGACTGATGAAATCGGCACTTTGTGATTCCTTTTTTCTAAAAATCGTGAGTGTAAGACTAATAATGTTTTGGCATGATTATGTGTTTCTAACATCGGACTGAAAGCTACGCTATTCATTTGTTAGAAGTCTTTAGATGTAAACCGTTAGACAACCGTTAAACGTCCTAAGATGTAAACCGTTAGACAACCATTAAACCTTTTTAGATGTAGACCGTTAGACAACCATTAAACGGCTCCAGTCATCCGTTAGAACAATGTGCGCAACTGTTAGAACGGTTTCTTCATCCGAAAGTGAAGAATGATCATCACAGTAAATTTTCCAAATTTAAGCAATTGGAAAGAAGCCTGAAAAAATCAGGGCTTCAACGGGATCCATGACCTCCGCGATACCGGTGCGATGCTCTACCAACTGAGCTATGAAGCCACACATTGGGAGCGAGGTCAATTTATTGAGTTCATATCTTCCCGTGAGGAGTGAAATGATGTGAAGTTTATATGAAATAATTCATATATGAACTGCGGTTGTAGATGAAAGTGAAGATTAATCATCGCAGTAAATTTTCCAAATTTAAGCAATTGGAAAGAAGAAGCCTGAAAAAATCAGAGCCAAGCATGTTATTGAAAACAACTTCTTCATTTGTAACACATGTCTGGTACTCCTTCATCCAGAAAGGTGTTAAGGGATAGGCTGGGTCTCCCATCAAATAGTTAGGAATAGCCTCATATCCAGGTAGTAGGGTAATGAAGGTTTTGGGAAGTTTTCCAGTTTTCATTTTGTGGTTGATGCTGAAATTTGCAAACACTTTGGCATCATGTACAGATCCAGGCCATTTGCACTCAACATCCATGAAGTACCCTTTACTATCACATATAGCCTAAATGTTGAGGGAGAAATACTGCTTATTATTATTATTATTATTATTATTATTATTATTATTTGGCATCCTCGTCTCGGAGAGGTGATGGTCAGCGCATCAATGTCGACAGGCTCTTGAGTGACTCAAAAGCCCGATTCTTGAGTGGCAGTCTTTCTTGCAGCTGGTACAGATGTAGTTGGTGGCCTCACGAACTGATACTTGTCGTTCCTTTCTCACTGCCCGCTGGATTGTCGCCTCGGCCCTAATGCCAGGCGGCGCGGTCTTGCGCGAGGACCTCCCAGGTATTGGGATTGAATTCAGTGAGTCGCAGGTTACGCTTGCAAACATCCTTAAAGCAAAGGAGTGGTTGGCCCACGCGTCAGGCGCCCTGCCCCAGTTCCCCATAGAGGACTTGCCTTGGCAAGCGATCGGGTTCCATACAGTGAACATGACCGAGCCACCGTAAGCGTCTTTGGATGAGTAGTGTAGGGATGCTCGGCATGTCGGCTCATTGAAGAACATTGGTGTTGGAGACTCTGTCCTGCCATTTGATCTGAAGGAGACGCTGAAGGCAGCGGAGGTGGAACCCGTTGAGCCGCTTCTCTTGTCTGGTGTATGTGGGCCACGACTCACTTCCATAAAGGAGAGTGGAAAGGACACAAGATCGGTAGACTTGCAGCTTGGTCCTCTCGCTTAACAGGTCTTTAATCCACACTCTCTTGTTGAGTTTGGCCATAACGCCAGCTGCCTTGGCGATCCTTGAACTGATCTCGACATCTAGCAACACCTTGCTTGACACTGTTGACTCTAGGTAAGTGAGAGTCCACGACCTCCAGTTCAGTGTTGTTGATGGTAATGACGGCAGTTGTCTCTGCATCTTGGGCTAGGATGTTTGTCTTCTTTAGACTGACGGTAAGGTCGAACTCCTTGCAGGCGTGAGACAGCTTATCAACCAAGCGTTGAAGGCCTGCCTCGCTGTGGGATGCCAGGGCAGCATCATCCGCAAACAACAGCTCACGTATGAGCACTTTAAGAGTCTTGGTTTAGGTGCGGAGCCTGGCAATGTTGAAAAGCTTGCCATCTGACCTCGTCCGAATGTATACACCCTCCGAGCAATCGGCAAAGGCGTAGTGGAGTAACATCGAGAAGAAAATCCCGAACAGGGTTGGCGCCAAAATGCAGCCCTGCTTCACTCCACTGCTGACTGGGAAGGCATCCCAGGTGGCTCCATCAAAGCAGACGGTGCTCTGCATGTCCTTGTGGAAGGCGGTGATGAGGGCGAGGAGTTTTGGTGGGCAGCCGATCTTCTGAAGGATTTGGAAGAGCCCACTACGACTGACCAGGTCAAAGGCTTTTGTCAGGTCCACAAAAGCGAGGAACAATGGCGGCTTCTGCTCACGACACTTCTCCTGCATGTGGCAGAGGGAGAAGATCATATCTACTGTGGATCTGCCAGCTCTGAAGCCACACTGGGACTCTGGATAAACTCGCGAAGCAAGACTCTGCAGGCAACCCAGTGCGACACGTGCAAAGACTTTGCCTACAATGCTGAGGAGTGAAATGCCACGATAGTTATTACAATCGCTTCGGTCACCCTTGTTTTTGTAAAGGGTGACTATACTAGCATCTCTCATGTCTTGTGGGATGTGTCCTTTCTCCCAGCAATGGCAGAGGAGCTCGTGAAGTGGCTGGAGGATGGAAGGTTTGCCATGCTTTAGAACTTCTGCTGGTATGCTATCCAAGTCTGGCGCCTTGCCCCAGGCAAGGTTGTCAATGGCTTTGCTGAACTCCTCTAGTGTGGGCATCTCGTCTAGCTCCTCCATGGCTGGAAGTCCGGGCAAGGCATCAAGGGCAGCGTCTGTCACGATGTTCTGGGTCGAGTAGAGCTCGAGATAGTGCTCAACCCAATGCTGCAGCTGCTTGCTCTGATCGGTGATGACTTTGCCAGACTTTGCTTTGAGTGGTCCTGTTTTGACGCTCGTGGGGCCGGTGACCGTCTTGATTCCCTTGTACATCCCTTTGGCGTAGCTACAGTCGGCGGCTGTCTGGATCTTGGCGCACAGGTTCTGCCAGTACACGTTAGCACAGCGGTGGGCGGTCTACTGGGCTTTGCTCTTAGCTACTCTGAGTTATAACAAAAATAATCTTGCGAGTTTTGGGGAGACCCTTAAGAGGTATCTGTGTGTCACCAATGCAACCATACGCCTGGGTCATTCCAAATTTTATCTCAAACTCTGAAACTTTTCTTCGCATTTCTCGAGTGTTCCTTGGTAAGTGTAAGTACTTTGGTCTCAGTATCATATTGATCGTCTCGCACACTGAGTGTATGTGCTTGGACGCTCTACACTGATGAATTCCGAAGGCATTCGCTGTTATCCACAGAGACCCCGTGTCTTCAAGATAATAAAGAGTTATTGCTAGATGTTTCTCCGTACTCAGGGCCCTGCGATTTGGGAAGTCTGGGTTTGGAGCAAGAAAGGGGCACAGTTCGTCTGATAGTTCACGGAAACACTCTTTAAACATGCGAAAATTTTTCTTCCAACACCAATCTGGAACATCTTCCCCTATCATATTTTGCCACCATTGGTCCGTGCATCCATTTATAACCCAGACCGACCTGTGCTTTCAACGAACTCGGCAAGCTTGGAGATTTCTTCTCTTTCTTTGCAAATACGTCTTTCTAGCTGAGAGATATGCAGCCAAAGACAGGTTTTGCTTCAGTTCCATCATCTTGTAGGCTGTTACCATCCCAAAAAGTTGAAAATTGAGCACCGCCAAAAGGCCAAACTGTGAGAGAAACAATGCACCTATTTTCACGATTCGTGTTCTCGGCGCCATTTTGATTCTCCTGAGACTGTTCGCGCGCAATTTCATATTTGGCGCTGAGGCTAATATTTCAGCCCGGGCTGAAGTTCGTCATGTAATTGCAACAAAATTTCAGCCCGGGCTAAAATTCGCCATGTAATCGGGCCCTTAACCAGTGTTTTTATGGCCTGGGGCCTGTTTCTCGAAAGACCCGGTAAATTATCGGACCCGGTAAGTCACCTGGTAACTCCCCGTAAACTTTTCGGGTGTTTCTCGAAGCTCTCATTATTTTCGATCCCGTTATCATCCCGATATTTTCCATGTAATTTGCCCGGTAATTTATGGGAGGTTGTGACCTCGCATAAAGTTACCGGGAAATCGCAAATGTTGCAACACCAAACAAAATGGCGGCCAGAGGTGGAATTTTTGGTTTGGCGAGAAGATCTCGGTCTTACAATACTAGACCCATACTTGCCGACATGGCTGACTGTGAAGTTTTGGAAAGATTTCGGCTTTTGCGAGCGCATATACAGTGGCTGGTGGACGAACTTGGGGAGGAATTGGAGAGGAATACAGCGAGAAGCTGCCCGCTATCTCCGGAAACTCGGTTATATCTAGTACTATTGTTAGTGTTGTCTTTTACATGTTTGAAAAGCACGTGTTTGCAATTGCATTTAAGCACTATATAAATTTAAAACTATTACTATTTTCTCGTTGTTTAAAATTATCAACCAAGGGCGAAAGAAAAAAAAAATCCTGACAGTAAACACAGTAGCCGCCGCACATTAAGATGTAATTATTACCTCGAAATGGCTTCCTGTTAAGCATCAAATTGGGTGTCTGTCACGTAAACCTAACCCCACAGTGAGCTGCAAGCTATACTAGTTTCTTTGTTGGAATTTGCCGAGTTTCCGTAACAAGGAGGTAGTTAGAAATCAGACAAGCTACGCAGAAAAAAATGTGAATAAAATATAGCGGTCGCGAAGAGAGACTCATATGTATCCGCAGTCCGCGAAATAGACAAAAGGTGTTTCCTACATGAGTCAGATTTCAAAAGTATAACAAGTACACTGTACTCACGATAGGTAGTTCAACGAGAACAAAGAACTTAAAAATCATCTCCCTCTTCGCAAAATAGTTTCACTTGAATTTCACTTGATCAACTTGTTTTAAAATATAAAGTCGATTTGGGATCTGTAGAAATTTTGCTTCGAAACGATTAAATCGCGCCAGTTGAACTTTGGCTATTCAGTTTTAAAACGTGTACGAGTTCCT
>NW_028301540.1:10582500-10605000 GCF_042242905.1 Orbicella faveolata | reverse complement strand
AAGGATAAATAGTTGTTTTTGGTTCTCTTTAGATCAATTATCCCTTGATATAATCAGAGACTCAAATCCCTAGATTTCATATATAGGCTGAAAAGACGTCTAGGCCTGGGGTCTGTACTGTAAGATGGTCCTATGAAGAGGGTAATTGAGTCATTTTGGAAGGCAGTAGCTTCCTAGAAATGCACATCTATGCTGATTCAATTATTAGCTGGCTTGATTGGAAAACAATCAAATATTTTTTTAAAAATCTTCTCTTAGGCTCAATTGGCTGCCAGCAAGGGTGCTAAAGGGCTACTTATGTACCCAGATCCACAAAGATACGCTCCGGATGGCCTTGGTCGGAGTTCAACTTACCCTCACGCGGCATGGCTCTCTTCTGAAGCAGTGCCACTTGCAGGGATTTATGGCGAGTTTGGAGACCCGTTGACAAAGAGCTTCCCTTCTCAAGAGGGAATCTATCAGAAGGCATTGAAGGATTGGAAAGATATTCTACCAATACTTCTACAACCCATCTCTTATGGCACTGCGCGTTTTCTCTTAGAGCAAGCTGGAGGCAAGTATTTTTTTTTCTCTCAAACATAATCTCGTGTACAGCTTGAGAGGCTATCTGTTTCTTGAGAGTCCGATAAACAGCAAAATATTGTACGCGCTACATTCTGTGGAAATGGGCCGCTTTCCCTCAGACTTGGACTCAAACTAGTGCCGCATGGATTTACTTTAGTTGATTATTGGAAAGAATGCGAATAATCATCTTCGCGCCATCTCGAGCTCCTTGTCAAAATCTCTTTTAGTGTGAAAACTCTTCAGTGTTAATAAGAGGGAAAGGGAAAGTTTCCAAGCTATTGGGCCGTTACCTTGATTAGAGTGTTGTTTGCAATTCAGTTTCTCATGAAATCGTATCGATTATAAATTTTTGCAGGGGATGAGATACCTGCGGAATGGCTTAAACAGCTCAACCTAACGTTGCGATTCAATCAAGGCTTTCAGAAAAAGAACCGAACAATCAAGTTAAGTATCAACAATCAGCTGGTTCAAAGGACAATTTATAATGTGATTGGCACCATTACTGGGCGGCTGGAACCCAACCGCTACGTTTTTCTAGGAAATCATCGGGACTCATGGGTTTACGGTGCCGCTGACGCATTGACTGGGATGTCGGTCCTGACAGAGACAGGCCGAGTCTTGGGACGGCTCTTGAATCAGGGCTGGAGGCCTCGGAGGACCATAAAACTGTGCAACTTTGGAGGAGAGGAATTTGGCTTGATTGGCTCTGTCGAATGGATGGAGGAAAACTCTTTGATCTTCAAGCAACGAGGTGTCGCGTACTTGAACACCGATGTTCCTGTTCAGGGAAATTATACTCTTCTTGCCCAGACCGGCGCGTTGCTTGGTAGTGTTATCTACAAGTGGACAAAAATGGTCAAGGTACCTACTGAGGAAGGGAAGTACGAAACTATGTATGATGTCATGTTGAAGCGAGGACCGAAGCCCTCAACCCCGGGTGAACCGAAACTTTGGCCTTACCAGTTCGCAAGTGATTACATCCCGTTTCATTTCATGGCAGGTATACCATCTGCAGATTTCAGTTATTTCTTTGGCTATGACAAGGACAAGGGTGGTTGGCAACTTTATCCATCTTATCATACGCAAGAAGACACCTTTTACTGGGTGGAGCAATTTGCTGATCCAAAGTTTGAAATTCACCGTGCCATGACTTTACTTATGGGAGGCATGCTTTTGGATTTAGCCGACTCCCGAATCATCCCCCTGGACTTACCGCGGCTGAACCATTCTTTACATCAGGCGCAGTCTAGTCTTTTCTCTCTTTCTACCTCGTTTCCAAACGACAAACGTGTACTTGATGGGTTGTCGGCTGTCAACAGATCCCTTCTTGAGTTTGTGAGAGCGTGTGATTCTTTTGTGTCCGCAGTCCTTGAAACAAGCAGCAAAGAAAAGGCAGAGTCTGTAGCATTGCAGGCGCTAAACAACCAATTGACTCAAGTGGGAAAGGCTTTTATAGATTCCAGAGTATTGAACCCCAACCCCGATGTGTTTCAACATGTTCTCGGTGCAGGCAAATTTACCGGCGTCACGAATGCATTGAACACTAATGACACCTCAAAGATTCAGGAACAATTGTCAATTGTATCGGTGGCCATTTCGACCGCCGCTAAGATCTTACAGCCTATAAGAACTCTTCCTGAGGAGTAAATGTATCATAAAAGGAAGAAATAACTTATGTCAGAGAGAAGTAACAGTAAATATGCAGGTGTTATGGAAAACATTTTCCAGATCTTCGGTTTTAATTATGATTTGTAGAGTTTTGCAAAGGGCATGGCGAATTTTTATCATAACCAAAAGTTACTTCTCGGCTTAAAGAAAATAGTTGTTAGTTTCAATCTGCTCTAATATAGCGAATGGCATAAAGAACGGAAATTACAGGACCTCAAAATTTATAATCCATGCACACAGACGCAAAGTTTAACTGGGCAATATCCATTGTATGATTTTATGTCCGTTAGTGATCCAGCCTTTAAGCAGAAGCCAGGCCTCATTTGTTTCTGTTTTTATACAAAACTTGCTACTTTTGAAATGCAGTTATTCTCTGGGGGTATCATGTATCTAGTATCAAACTTCTATCATCACGAATCAACCCAGACCTTGCTTTATTACCGAAACTTTTTTACACCTCATCGAAATGTAAAATAGTTTTATAATAGTGACTGCTTTATTTGCATATCGAAAATGGTAGGCAATAGACCTCAAAACCATAATTCCTTTAGCAGCTTGCTCTATAAATTAAAATGGCTATGTGTTGGTCGTGCGGGTCAGATGAAGTCATTTTGGATTTTAATTTTTTTTGACTTAAAGAAACGAGAAAAATGGTAAAAAACACAAAAATATTCCAAAACAATAATTATCTGCTAACAAAGTCTCAAATGCCATTCAGAAAACTGAAAAAAAGTACCATTAAAAAAGCCTTTTGTTTGAGGCAACTGCTAGGGCAATGAAAAAAAAAAAAAAATGAAAAGTGTAAATGGAGGTAATTAATAGCGTACATTATAAAGAGGTAAAGTGTTAGAGACATTAGAAACAAGAACAGACTTGTACTCTATAATTCGCTTTTCCTTAGCGTTTTGCTAACTGTGAATACGCATACAACGAAAAGTGTTCATGACACTGCTTGAGAGGTTGTGTCAATCAGTGTCACAAGGTAGCCATAAGTATTGACAGCAGCACAATATGTTAAAAAAGCAGTGTTACACCAGCAGTATAATAATCATAAAAGTTCTACATTAAAACAAATTGACTAATAGTTGTGGTTTTTCCACGATTTTGTGTGTTTGTTTCCACGCTTTCCAAATCAAAAATGTTCGTGTTAACTGTCTCATCTTAAAAGAATCCTCAGAAATGTTGAATACCTTTGAAAATGAGAGATTCAAACCTCAATATCATTGCGGCATTATACCTTTTTTTGAACCTGAGGTTAAAAAAGCCAAGGAACTTATTCAGTATGCCAAAAGCTGATTGGTCAAAGAGTGCAGGAAATAAGTACTTTGATGTAGCTGGGAAACTTAGTTAAGGCGATGAAAAGAAAGTTTCCAAGAGGCAAATGTAAACATTTACTGAGCTTTTATTTTGTTCGGTTACAATTACGTTAATGATGCTGTTTTCCGACCAAGTTATTATATTGTCCCAATAAGCTAATTTTGCACTCAGGTTGCAGTTTAAGGCTTGTCCAAACGGGAAATGTTTGGTGACCAAACATCATCAAACATTGTTGGGTGACCAAACATGCTGATGTCGAAGTTAGTGACCCAACGGTTAAAACATATTTGATTAAACACAGTTCAAGCTATGGATACCAGCCGGTGAGCACGCGTGATAGGTATGCGCGCGCCAAACATGTTTGATACGGCTGTCCAAGCGAACAAAACATCGCCCATCAAACACGAGAACAAAAGAAAAGTTTTAAGTTGTTTGATCGAATGTTTGATGGTCTTCAAATTTGATCAAACACGACCAAACACGATCAAACAGCACCAAACAAGGTGGCCAAACGGTAAAATGTTTAGTCACCAAAAAATGTTTGATGGTGTTTGGTCGCCAAACATTTCCCGTTTGGACAGGCCTTTACATGCATCAACCAAATTCCTCATTTACATGTAGGGAGAGGTAAATGAGGATAATGACGACCATGTTTTTTTTTCTTAATAATTTTAATTTACAAAACACTATTCTACAAACATTACAATGCAGGTCTCATTACGCTATTCTACTCACAGAACATTACTTACGTTACTTACAATACGGGTTACTCATGCTGGCAATACAATACCGAATACAGTTTCTCACAGAAAATACAATTACTTGCAATACGGGCTACTTACACTGCTAACAATATAATACTCTACTTACATTACTTGCTGTACATACAGTTACTTACAATACGTTATACTGAATATTGACTTTGAGGAGGGAGGAGTGCTTAGTTCCTTGCCCCCGAGTGGGGGATAGGGCCGGACAAGGAGGGAGGAGTACTTCTCACTAAAACCTTTAATTAAGACAAATTTTCACCTTCAAATTTACACGTTCAAATGAAATCTTAAACAATCGGGCATAACGCCTGGTGATTCTTTGTACATTTCAAGCACTCGAGAAGCAAATTTTTCTCAAGATGTTAGCAAAATCTCTATAAATCTCGGCAGAGCAAGATTCTTCCGGGTTTTCACAGCATTTTATGAAATTCTGAACACTGGAACACAATCGTACTCCGTTTTCCATATCTTGTTCCGTTTGAATTGCAAAGCCTTACCTGAAAATTAAAAAAGTACTAATTAGATAAAATAAATAGTTTGGAAGTTTTTTCGGGGAAACTTCCTAACTAAAGGTGCCACTCAACAGCACCTTACTAAAATGAAACGCCCATAAAATGGAGAAAAAGGAGACCTGCGATAGCGCGCGAATAAAACGTGATTATTCAGTAAATGGTTTGAACCCAGGAGTATCAGTAGTTCGTATAGTGTGATCGTCCGGGTGAGTGTGGTTCTGAAAAGAACTGTTGTTGGTGACTAACGTTTCGACAACCTGATTATCGATCTGCAAACACTATGTAGCGTGAAAACAAACGATTCCATTGGCTACGAGGTTATCGCAATAAATAAACAACGAGGTATGGTTATTATCATCTGTATCCAACAGAAAACGAAATAATCGTTTTAGTAAATACTCCATAACGAATTTCTTTGCTTGTTTGACTCGAGACAGGTAAAGTAAGCTCTAAGCGGCTATATGCTGTAGTCGGAAATCTTGTGGCAGTAAATTTGCTTGGGTATGACGTATTCACGCGTCAAAAACAGCTACTGTTGAGCGTTCTTATATACGTACCAACACCTGGGTAGGCGATATTTCTGGTCAGCTGATAAAACATGTAAACAGAGAATTAACATCTGTGCGTCAACTGATTGGATTGAATGACCTTTTTATCCTGAGAGGTTTGTTGCCTAATTTCATGTGATTATGCGCTTGTGAGTTTTAGATGGATATAGGAAAAATTATCTAGGGAGTATCACCTGATCTGTAATGGGAAAAGAAACTGCCCAAGCTATAAAGGTCTATAGATATTATATTCAAACCCTTTAACCTTTTCTTTCCTACGCCTGTTTATCGAGCCGTGAATACTGTTTGACGTTTTTCTAAATCTCCTCGTACTCGTTATTATATTCACAAAGACTGATTGGTAAAAAAAAAAAACATCCTCAGCTAAGCAATCTGTTTTAGTTAGAGTTATTTATTACACAGACAGGAGTGATTTATTGAAAAATTGAAAAATTTATACCAAACAACATCCGGGCGGCTCCAGCGGCGTATTTTCATGTTCTCGGTAAAGAGGATATTGATCACGCCATTGACCGCTTTTTAACAGTTGTTTGCGTCAACAGTTAGTTTGTCTATAGAATAAATGTATAATATGTATGTGTAATAATATATGATAATATCTTGTGTTAAAAATCCCCAATATTTTACTCTTTAGCTGCGCTTGTTCGTAAAGTATTGTTTCTACAGCTTGAAAATAAAGTTCATATCTTCGTGTCGCGATATAAGATCCTTTATGACTAACTGCGTAACATGAAAGCGCTGAGCAAAAAAGTTAGTTATTTTTACGCAACACTCTTCATAGAAAATAACGTGCAGGCTTTATCGGCAGAATAGAGCTGGTCCTGTTGAAATGTGGTTTGGTATACGCCGGCAACGGATAATCGTTCCACCCAGTTTCACGTGCGCTATTTCGTGAATTACTTACGCCTCTTTGGAAAGCGCCAGAAAAACAAAACAAAACATTGTTGTGTAATCGTGTGCCATTTCTTAGGTTACATCTACATGACATGCTAAACACCACTGTGCATTAATCTTTGGACGTCAAGTAGAATGAGGCTTGTTTTTGTCAGTATGGGATTAATGCTCCGGGACTGTTTTATTTGTATTGCTCAACTGACGTTCGTTTGTATGCTCAGTTTTAAGGCTATAAAGTAAAACGAAGACTAATTGAAGACACCATAACTGAAGTTGTTAACAAAAAGTCACTGCCTTAAGCTCCTTGAGCTCGTTGCCTTAAACAGTCATTTCGCCCGGTTAGTCATAGGAAGGGTCGAAGGGAAAATAGCTAATTTGCCTTCGACCCTGCCCATGACTCCCCGCGCGCCTGAATGTACCCTAGTATCCAATCTTCTCTCTCCCAAAAATACGTAAATAGCGACTGGGTACGAGTCTGGCACAGCCCGTATTTTCACTTGAGAGAATACATTAGTAAAAAATGCTTTTGGCGTGATTTACAAAACTCGTAAACTATTTCGTTGGTTTTTATGAAAATCTTTGTGTGATTAGACAGTCTGTAGGCTGTCAAGTGGTTTCTTCAGAGAGTCGGTACTTTTTGTAGTATCGTGTAAAGTGTACCATTCTATTTGCTGCTGATCTGAAGTATCGTTGGCGCACCGAAGATGCTGCAGTAGTCAATGGACCGCGGCCTTTTAGGCCCCTAAAAAACAACGGACCCTTTTTATTGTTGATCGTGTCGAGTGTGGCAAATTATTCAGTTGTTCCTGAAAAACAGCAGGTAAAAATGTCTCATACTTTGAGTGAACTAAGTACAGGGAGAGCGCATGATGTAGAGAATTCGAATTAATCTCAAGTTTCTGAATGTTCTACGACCACAGTTCATTCAGCTAGTTCGGCCGCAGATTATCAACAAGGCCAGCAAGCAATGTCGATCTTTACCGGTGCTGTTATTCATGGTGGTCAGTTCAACATCTCTATCAGCAGCCTTAATCAATCACCGACCTTGGCCACTCCAGAAACTCAGATAAAGTCTGCAAAGCGGTGCAAAAGACTTAAAGTACTCGACTCCGATTCAGAGTAGAAACTCCTTGTTAGTTTGAAAGCTTATGTGAGCTAATATTTTCAGAAACTCTTCAAATGTCAAAAGTAAGCCTAAATTTCTTTGAATGGGCTTTGTAATCTTTTTTCTTGAAATGAATTATTTTAAAACTGCAGTTTTGCCTCTTTAAGCATATTCGAATTCAGTATTTTAGGCGTCTTGACAGCATTGATTGGGTCTAAATAAAAGCGAAATCGATTTCGCGACTTCTTTGTCTTTTGTGGTCAGTTGACTGTGATTTAAAGTTACAGACATTTGTAATATCTCAGTGCTAATATAATAAACAAATTACTTCATGGTTAGTTCGCTTGTACGATTTTTATTCACTTGTTGTGAAGAATCGCAGACTCACTCGCTCGAAGACTCGCTCGTTCGTTTGCGATTCTTCAAAACTAGTGAACAAAAATCGTACGCGCTCACCAACCATGAAGTAATCTATATTTATCTATCATAGTAGTCACGGCGGTACATCGTGTTAAAAATAGTGTTTATACAATATTTAATTACAAAAAATTTAAATTGAAACAAATGGAACTCTCCCTTACTTTCGGTTACAATTGCATTAATGAATATTGCTTGCTACCAGGTTATGATGGTGTCACATTATGCTTGTTTCACAGCCGATTTGCAGCCTATATGCACCAACTCTTTTCCTCATATTAGGATAATGAGGACGACTTTCAAGTTAACACGGGCGCTTTAACAATCGGTCATCATGCCAGGGTTTTCTTGGTACATTTCAAGCATGTGAGAAGCAAACATTTTCAGGAAGCCGACAGAATCTGTTTAAATCTCGGCAGTGCAAGGTTACTACAAAATGACATGCTAAACACCACTGTCCATACTTTGGTCTATAAAGAAACATGAGGTTTATGCCAGTAAATACGGTCTTGGTTGTATGGACTGCTTGATGTGCATTGTTTGAAGTAGGTTTATATGCTTTTTAAGGCCAAATGCTACTGAAAAGCGCAATAACTGGAGTTGTTTACAAACCCCATTGCCTTAAGCCCTTCATTGTCTAAAGCTAAGGATTATTTAAGGAGAATTTAATTAAAGAATGGTTGCTTTGTCGAGATCTTGTTTCTTGAAAATCCTTCTTCGCCTCCGTTCGTAGTGTAGAGAGCAGTCGCTCCGTATTAATTTCTATAACTTCATTGTTGAAACAGCCTTTGACATGGATTGCTGTTTCCACGCAGCTAGTTTGCAAAATGTCTACCCTTTGCGTCGTTCTATATATATTAATAATTTATGTTATGCAAAAGAGACATATTAAAATGCACTTAAGAGCATAATTGTGCCTATCAATCAATAGTTTGAATTTGCTTTGACTGTTTCTCATGAATGTTTATTTGAAATCAGCGATAAAGATGTGAAAGGAATTATAAGTGTTAGCATGATCATGAAAAGCAAAGTTACAAAGAGGAATTTCCAACATTCAGAAACTGGAAAAAAACAAGACAAAACTCGCCAAACCGCCATTGGAAAACTGGAAAGAGAGCTCTCACGTCAAAGTTGGCGTCTGCATAAATAAAACGTGCAACACGATTGGTCTGAGACATTTATATAGAGGTATTCAATTGGACAATACAATCGGAGAAGTGATATCGTATCATTCCCGCCCCTGGAAGATGATATCGAATCTCTTCATGATTTTACTCACGGCTTTGCAACATTCATATTTACGCTTAATATGTAAGAAAACTGAATATCGGTAATTGCGAGTTCTTTATTTCCCAACTTTGAGTCTACTGAAATTAAAAGAAATCATTAAAATGTCAACAATTACTTCTTTGTAAAAGTGAGAACAGGTTATGTATACCAATTGCCATGCTCTCTTCATTCGTTAGATTTTGATGCATTCAGTCTAACCTCATCATTAAAAAAAGTACATTGTAGGAACTAACAAACTTAGGATAGTTCTTATTTATAATGTTAACATTGGTAACGAAATTCTGACTACTGTTACAACGAAAGAAAAGTCGACCGTTTTTTAATCATATATAAAAGTTTATCGACTATCCTTTTAATATAGCCTGGTGTGTCTACATACATTCCTGACATTCTTGGCAATAAATAAGTAATGAAACATGAATATCATAAATACTGGCTAGCAGATATACAAACCAACTATTTTAAGTTTTGTTTGATTATGACTGAATTAAACATCGATCAAAATGAAAATTACGCCTATAGCCAATGTACTCCACCTCTGGTATACTTAATTATTCAATAAATTACAAAGCTCATTGCTTGATGTTTGATCGGATAACATTGTTATCACAGAGATTCCTCGTGTGCTGTTTTATCCGCTGGCTTATGTACCGCAATAAGAGCAACTGACAACAAAAAGGGCTCCGTCTGTGTTCCTTGATTACATTTTGTGTTGTTGAGCTCCACATATCGCTTACTGCCGTTCGGTGCCATTACTTCTCTATTATCAATTTGTTCACCTTTTCTAATCCCGACAACAACATTGCAACTGTCGTCCTCGCAGGAAAGAATGCTGGGTCTTTCGATGTTTGATCCTGTTCCTAGCTGGTTGTTTAGGATGTTCGTTTCAACCATAGCACCAATTTCCCCTTGTAAGTCAAAGAAAGGGAGAACCAAACCCAGACAACAAGAACAGGACCAATGTGGATTTTTAAGCCATTCCTTGAGATAGCGGTAAAGAAACACTGCATACTGAACTGAAAAGTAAATGAAATAGAGGTAGGTTTGAGACGCTAAAATAATGTGTTTTATTGAGTGGGCTACCAGGCGTGCTACACCTACTGTAAATAGGTCTCCACAAATAGTTCCAAAAAGGTGAAATGAAATAAAGCAGGAGCCACAAACTGCTATCTGTGCTCTTCTCAACGACAAACCACAGCATGCAACTCCAGTCCAGTCCACCCCACCTCACTGTATTTCACTCTCTGCACCCATCCCCCTAAATATCCAACTACTCTTTGCCCAACCCCATGTCCCCCACTTCACTTCACTTCGCTTTTTTCACCGCACCCAATCTTTCTCAACCCACTCCACTTCGTCCATTACACTACACTTCGCTTCTTCCCACCCACTCCAATCAACTCATTTTTACCAGCAAAAGTGATTAAAGCTTGAGTTAAGAGTGTCATCCTACCAACCAGTTGACCAATCACCAAAGCGTTTGCTCCAAACACTAATAACTTGAACAATACTGCGTCTCTATAGGGATTGACAGAGGTTGGTATATTCTCTGCAGGTATTCTGCTGACAGCTCCAATACCCAGGTTGACAACAGTTACGGCAAGGGACGTAGCCATTAGTCTGTTTTCGACCACGTCTTGTATGGGTGCGTTCCACGAGAAAAGCATTCCGTACATCCCGGCGATGACCCATGCCAAGCCAATGTAGGACCTGCTCTCTTGTCCCACAAGAATCAGACCAGAAGTCAGAATTACTTTGCGAGACGTTTCAACCACTTCCCAATACCATGTGCGAGTTTTGTAGTTTTCAAAAAGAAACCGCAATCCAGTAATCACCTCCTTGCTAGAATCAGTATATTCTTGTGCCTCGTTCTTCGCTGATATTACTCGTCTTTGTCTCCAAAGCGCGACGAATGTCGCCACAGGAAGGGCAATGATATAGGCAGTAGCAATGTACGCTGCGACAAGCAAATGGTTGTACTCTGGACCTTCGCATAGTACGCTGTAATCTGCTTTTAGATACTTGTGACAAGACTCTTCTTTTTTGTCTCGGCAGAGTTTACGACAAGCGAGCGGTAGAACGGCGGCGGTCTTAGAACACGTGCTCAGGTACGTCACATAGAGGAAAAAAAGTTAATTCCTGTATATGCTTTCCTTCGCCTTTGAGATTTTGTCTGACTTGGCCTTGTCGTCAAGCAATCGACTTCTTAATACAAAAACCTTACGCAAACCATAACTGAAACCCGAAATGCTAATGACAGCCACATTAAACCCCATTACCGCCAGCAAGCTTGCAAAGGCATCCACTCTTAATCCCCGATATAAGCAGTGAATGGGTGCTATCTGAAATATATTCATTTGTAATATTTCTGAATACTTCGTGATTAGTTCCAGGGCACCCGGCCACTTTATGAACGAGAACGCTTCGAGCAAACCGTGGGTGACTTGGTAAAATCCAATGACGATCTTAAGTTTGGAAAATAACATGTCCAAAAAAGAGCTTCCTCCTCCCCTCTTTCTCTTTCTGTTGCTTGTCCACACTGTGAGAACAACAACTATAAACACTATGGCTGCAATTATCGACAGCTGTCCAACCACCCAATGCCTTGATGGACACTGTGTGCATGCTTGTAGGTGTTTGTAATATCCTGTACTGCAAACAGCACAGAGCGGACCTTCATAGCCTTCTTTGCAAGGGGAATCTAGACCTCCAAGGCAAGACTCCTCCACCTGGCACATGTAAGGTAATGGTATCTGATATGGGAATTGAACGCTGGAAGCATCTAACGCCGGGGAAGATGTCAAGAGGTTTGCTATATAGTCTCTGTAGCGATCTTTGTGCGTCTCGTTCCGCCATTCCCACCAATAACCAGGTTTTAATGAAGCATATTCATCCTGACATTTCAGCCCACCTTGTCCACATTTGTGACATTGCTCAAACATGTGGGTGCGATAAAATCCGTCCAAACATGTACAGGCACGGTATCCAGCATAGAAATCAGTATCCGTCCCTATTAAAGATTGGAACCAGAAATGAGATTTTCTGAATAAATTTTGTAAAACGTAACGCCTGTTCCTATTGTGACCCTTAGGTTAACCAAGAAGATACCCTCGCTTAAGGTCTCATTTCACTCATTGCGGAATTTGATTTGATGTCTATTGTATATTGAATATTCGTTTTTCACAATCATGCGCAGGAAGTACTTCTCTCGAAAAAGAACTCACGTTAATCCTTCGCGTGCATTTTTTAAATTAGTGGACTTATTGAAAACCAGTATTACTGTTACTCTTTGGACGAATTTTGGTAATATCCGAGGGGTGACAAGGAAGTGCATTATATTACAACACGTAATGTTGCCTAAGTTGGAATATTTTGAGAGAAAACTTTTGCATGAATTTTGGCGCGAAAGATAGACACGGAATGAATATCCTTAAGTCAGTAAGTGTTCAGTTCACTAGGGTCGATGATCTCACTTGGGAGGACATAGTCATTTACTATTACCTTCCGGACATGTCTTGCAATCTTGGGGTCGTTTCCCTGGTGTCTTATCAAATGGAACAAAAGAACCAGTTGGACATTTCTTGCAGCTTTCTGCTACGTGGCCTTCATCATCAGAGTAAAATCCACCTTTATAAATAAATGAATACAATCAAGACTCTACGAAAATCATTGCAGTGAAAATTACAATTTTCCAGCACATAATTATTTTTGCACTATTGCAATTAAGACTTAGTTGACTGATCTTGCAACGGACATATTCCTTCCTGCGTTCAAGCCGATGCAGAGACTGTATGAAATTTTACTCATTACGGAACTTTTTGCCACGGAAATAAATATTTACAGGCGCGTTTTAGCCTCTTTTAATGGGTGTTATGGCGTCATGGGAAAATGAAGAACTGGTCTGCTAAAGCATTTTGACATGATCTCCAGATTCCATGACGCCAGCACGCATGTCTGATTTGCAGCCTCATTGAAGAAAAATCTAAAAGCCACCAAAAAGGATCCTGATTATATACCTGGAGGACATTCTATGCATCCCTCAGCTCCCTTAGAAGAAGAGTTGGAAAAGGTCCCCAGCGGACATGGTAGGAATGTGTGATAATTAGCATCGGGGCGATCGTCAGGTATTCGTCTGAATCCCGATGCCAAGAGAGCGGAAATGATGGCTATATTTTCTTGACTGTATGGATTGTACACCTTCACAGCTTCGGTACTCGAACTTGCATAATTCCTAAAGTCAAAGATAAGATGAAATTAACACTTTAATTGTTAGTCTTCATCATAATTATTATAATCATGAGGGATACGAATGTCGTTCGCTAAAACCTGGAATGGTACACAATCAGCTGATTCAGGTTTGATCAGTTATACTGGGTTTGTCTAAGCCCATTTATAATAAATGAACAGTTTCCGAAGGTGTGTTGAGAATCTCACCGTGAAACCCGTGAGATTATTTCAATTATTTCACCATTTTCACTTGAAATTGTTTTGATTTTAACTGCTCGCTTTGGAAATATCTTAACAGAACTGAACAGTTACAACTTGAAGGAATGTCAATAAAACTTAGCGTAACAGAGAATGAGTAACATCGGTTCAGAACTGAGTCTAATGAAACAGCGGCCACAGAGGAGTTGTACATCGACCACTTGTACAGCGCACGTACAAATACTGTATCAGATTTAAACAAACGATACGATCTCTTAAATACTTACAGATATATTGTACCGCGAGCTGTGCCGTTTGTGTGATACTCAAGCTTCCCAATGGATCTGTTCGTTATCGCCCTAAAGCAAAACGTAGATTTTAAGAGAAGCCTAAAGATGATTTGTGAATTCAAAGCTTGACTATAAATACAATTCATACCTTATATATATAGCTAGGAAACATAATGTCCTGTGAAAAGATGTTTCGTGGATAGCTAACTTCAACTCTTGATTCAGTTTTTAGAAGTATGCTGTATCCTATTCAGATCCATAGGGTGAAGAGGGGAGGAGAGTGATTCCCGCATTAACTTAAAACTCTTGTAATGATAGTTTTCGTGTCCTTCATTAGTTTTCACCAGCTTGTAACCACTTTTTGTCATTTTGTTACGTGTAATAAATATCGTTGAAATCCAAGATAGAGGATATGATATTTTGACTGTAAGTAATGAATAAATAAGGAATTGGAGGAATAAGGAATTGGAGGAATAAATAAATAAAAAAATAAAATAAAAATAAATAATGACTTTATTCGTTCGTGATACAATGTCATCTCCTAATGTTAGACTCAACAGAAATATCTTTGGACGTGCTGTAAATCCTCCAAGGTTCCTTGTGATAGCTTTGATGCTCTAAAAGGGACAGCGAAGCCTACTCTCTAGCGTTTCGGGAAGACTCCAATTAAGGTCATCTGTCTTAATCACCTATTATAGTGGTCCCATTAAGAAAGGGTGGGGAAGGGTTTGTGGGGGTATTTCTTAGTATTCGGCCTAAATTTACTATCTATATACATTAATATATGGCTCATTATAGGATACATTACATTCGTAAATCTAAACCACGGAATCCCATGAAGGACTCCAGGCTCACTGTTTTAAGCTTCGTCCGTATCAAATATCTGTTATAAACGAGATAAAAATCGAAAAGAATAAATTAAATACCTAATAACGATCTTTCTTCGTCTTTCTTTAAATCAGTAATCAGTGGACTTAATGAATTATGGCTAAATAAATTTTGATTCATTTCTTGACACTAAAGGTATACGTGAAACGCTTGACATTGCTCAAATAAGCTGGAAAGATTAGACCATCAACATTCAACGGTAACCGTTAGTAAATACGAGTCAAGTAACAAAACAAAACAACACAACCAACAACAGCAACAACAAAACTTCGCCAGGTTTGTCTTATTATCTTGGAATTTGACATTGGATCGACTCGTTAACTCACTTCACTAAAAGTAAGAATCAGTTGCGTGACACAGTTAACACCAATAACTATGAAAGCCAAAAGAAAAACAAAAATGATGTAACCTGCCCAGCAAAACTTATCCCTTTCAGATATCTATCAGAGGAGAGATTCGGTTACATGTTCAAGGAACTTCACCTGACATCATCTTTATTCGTCTCTTACATCGAAACACCGTCAGATTAAAAGAAAAGTATTTATATATATCGTAATGGTTCAGTGAGAAACCCCTTTTCTTATAACCCTCTCTAGTATCTTTTTTCAAAGCGCTCTAATATAATAAGTGCTTCTATTATGTAAGCACCCCCTTTGTTTTCTAGTACAGTTTCGTCAGAGAACATTAAGATAAACCTTAGTTTAACTTCCTTATGAATTACCAACACTGTTCTCTTGAAAAATATTGGTGTTCTATTTGTTTGGGCTGTTGTCTCTATGATAGGGCAAGATCTCGGACATTATGAGTTTTTACTATACGGTTTGTGTTTGTAGCCGATAGAACGCGCGCTCTAATTCGCAATTCTAGGGCAGTATTGTCCTGTAATGCCCACGGACCGTTACGCGCCTGCAAAACGGCCAAAGCAAAGAGCCATATAGTAAACAACTTTTTAACCTCGAACGTTCGGTCTTTACGGGAAAATCTCGAACTTGGGCCTTGCCGTATTGATCTCGCTATCGCACGGCCAAAAGATCTTACTCTCACTTAACAAGTAGTTAATATGATTTAATTGTTGATAGCAATATCCATTGCAACTTACACTGTTAAGGTACCATTGACAAGATTAAATGCCTCTGAATTGACTGTCTTTATAGGGTTGTCCGTAAGCATTCTTAAAAGATAAGAGTAAAACAATAACACCAATATTAAACGGCAAAAGCAATGATTTGCTCTGGTCGTACAAGAGTAAGGAGGGTGAGAGCAGGTAAGAGCGGATAGCAAATCTCCAGTCATTTCTTGTCCATAATTGAAAAAGGTCTGAAGCCAAGAACCAGTAGTTTTCATTGAGGATGCACAACGTAGCGCCCCACTGGAATAAATTAAGATAACAGAAAGCAGGCCCAGTATATATATTTTTCTTTTTTGCCTTGCAAGATTGGCTGGCAATATAATTATCTTTCAAGAAATTTACCATTCCTATTTATAATTTATTCTCTTTCGCGTAATAATCAATACTGACATTATTTTATCACTTGATGAATACTCATCCTTTGGCTCTTGTAACATATTAACGAAAGCTCCTTGCGGAATATCCTCTAATCGGTTAGCGCTCAGAACTCTAAAAAATATAAGATGACACTATGATGTGAGATCTCAACACATTACCCACGCTTCGTCGCCTCACACTACACTGTACTGAGCTATGCTGTAACTTTGCACTGCTGCACCGAAAAAACACCTGACTGACTGATTGACGAGTCAGGTAATGTGTCAGTCTGTCAATCGGTCAGTCAGTCAGTAACTCAGTCAGTCAGTCAGTCAGTCATTCAGTTAGTCAGACAAACATGCAATCAAATAGGCAGTAATTCGGTGAATAAACAATCACGTGCATGTACCACTATTCCACTCCTCCATGCGCACAACTAAGAAGCCAATCCTTTCACCAGTAAAAGCAATTATTATACTGCTTACACATAGCGAAGACTGGTTGCGCCAGCAAAGGTCTCCTTCGATATCGAGGTAATCATGTTATTCTGCAAAAATCTATCAATTTGTTAAAAAGGTGGTTATTACAGGTTGTCATAATAATGCAAGGACAGTAAGGTATACTTGACTACCTTTAACTAAAGAATTGGTTCATGCTTAGTTTGCTCATATCGAATTTCATTATGGATGCACGCGGGAATTTAGCTCCGTTGAAAATGCAAGTCAAATTATCAGTACTACCTACAGTTCAATATAAGCTGCCCATGAAAGACAGAGAAATCCAATTGACACTGCCTATCAAGAAAGTTCTTTGTAGGACAAAATTGTAGAGTACTCTTTTTAACAATCGTATTTCAGTTATAGCATTTACTTTCTATAAGCAACTCTACATAACTACACATAACTACAGAAAACAGTTCTTATCGATACTTGCAGAAATTGCAATGATCTCAAACAGCAGAAAAATGCCTCTGGTAAGTAGTGAATTCTATTATAAGAAAGGTCTCTGCAGAATAAACATTTCGGAAAACAGTCCTAGTTAGTAATATTAATTGGACATCTTGACGCACAGTTTAAGGAGTAATCACGTGAGTAATTTCATAAGATTTAAAATTTGCAAGCACAGTTGCTCTCTGAATTGTAGGACACGAGATCCCATTAATAAGTAATCGTATCTGCAACAACTTTCGATGTTAAAAAGTATTTTGTGACCTTCTTCTGAGAGAAAAAGTCAGTAGCTCTTTCCATAAGTTTTAAAAGTGCAGGAAACACTAAGAAGGAAGCCATTAAGGCGCGGTTAGGTGCGAATGGTATAGGTATCCAAGTACAGGTATCCAATGATAACAAAAGTTGTAACTGGATATCTGTAATTGGACATCCACGTGATCGTGCACCGATTACATGATAAACAGGCACGCGGAGATCCAATCACGATCGAGAATTTTATAAATACGATTAGTTAGCAACGGAGTTGTAGAAAATTAAGTAACATAGTGTAATGGCAAATAAAGGCAAGTTTTGACCCGACGACTTGCACGAGTTCCCATTAAAATCTGCATGGGCAAAAGAACGTCTTTACACAAACTTTGATAATTGAATCGTTGAAGTATGTGGCCAAAAAGTGTCCAATTTAGAGCGAAACTAAAGATTACATCATCTATTCTATGAAATGTTATCTACTAATCAGTTCTTGGCGCGAAACATCAAAAACTAACGAAGAGGCAGTTACGTTAGTAACTCAGCCATACAGTTTTTTGAAGATAAAAATTATTATCAATTAAATCGCGCGGAAAAGTAATAGCTCTAGCTATTTCAACCGTGAAAGAGAAATTTTAATCAAGATACGTGGACAAAATTGAAACACTATGTATAGTAGTTCTCCTAATACAGTAGTGATGCCTGAGTAAAAGTAGTACGCACACGTATTGAATAAAGAGGCTGGCTAAAGTCTCATTTGCTATAGAAGTTATCCTATTGTTTTGCAAAAGCCTAAAGAAAGATAAAAAAGAGGCAACAATTACTCATTTTATTCAGCGCTGCAAAGTCTCACTGTTCTGTTACCCTGTACGAAATTATATTCTGGAATGGGGTGTGAAGTTATGATCAATCAGTAATTACATCATTTTACTACTCAGGGAAGTAAGGGCTATTTTGTTGCGTCATTCTTCTTAAAAAAAAAGGCTTACCGCCAAAGCTCGAAATGATTAACAAAACTGAAACGATTTTGTAGCTAGGTTGCAAAGTAGTTCCGCAAACTTGTGTAAATGGCATTCTCCAAATTCCTACTAATTATGGATATGATCGCATTTGTTGCATCCCAATAATCACACAAATCCTTTCTCATCTTTTGGGGCACTTACAGAGTGAATAACTTCTTCAAACAACAGACCAAGTCCTGAGGCACATACTGAAGTTTGTTGTATGAAAGGTCCCTGAAGATCAAAACTCTTGACTTAGTAATGGGCTTCACTCTAAGCTGAAATTGATCAGAGATAAGTTCCCCCGATACTACGAACTATCAGCGCCCTGTAGTCCGCTTAGAAAATATTTGCCCTCTAAGCCACTTACTCATAGCAGTGGCTGGAAAGAAAAGAAAAAACCATACCAAAAATATTAAATGCGTTTAAAATAAATAATAGCGGAGCTCCTGCGCGCCAAAGGCGCGCAAGCGAAGCCCCATACCTTAGAAAATTTGGTAACTAATCGATCTGAAAATTTTGGCCGTCACTTGACAGTCCGTACGTATGTACGTACGTCCGAACGCCAATACCTTGAAAACTAAGAGAGTAGCACCATGACCATAGCTACATCTTTGATTTTGGGCGTCCACGCTATTGTTAATTGACAGCTGTCACAAAAAGCTATCCGCTGACCGGTATCACGTGACTATATCGCGGGCTCAGGTTTAGAGCTCATCGAGGTTGCGTGTTTTTATAAAGTTGACCACTAACCAGTTACTGGTTTTCCGATTGGATCGCGGGGTCAAGTCATGTTATTTCTCTGAGGGAGAAGGAAGGAGTACCCGCAAAGGCAAAATTTTGGTGCAAATTAACCCTTGGCGCGTTGTTGACTTTTCTTCTGACATATTCCTTGTACAATCGTCTCTTGGAAAGTCCCTGATATATTGCGTACGTATTTCTACAATCTTGGTTAGGCTTGTTGGATATAGTTTGTTAAAATTTAACTGGAAAAAAATAGCAAAACCACACGCTGAACAATTACATGCTCACAGTTGATAATTTTTTGAGTTTCAGACCCAAGAGAAATAATTCTCTTTTTCCTTTATCGCCAGTTATTGCAATCAGGAGCTCCGCTTTTCGGCTTGGCTAAATCTATATATGAAAGTTTGTATTTCTACAGCTGGAACCCAGATACACGTAGAAAAATGTTTTGAGCACCCAGTTGAAAGAAAAAAAACTACAAAGAAAACAAATTGGAAATGCTTAAAAGCAAACTAATGAAATAAAAATACTGGACGAAAAGCCATCCAGAGAAAAAAGAATACTGAGAGGGGGTAGGGGGGGGGGGAGGTAATGGTACAGAATTGTCCGCAGGCGACGTTGAGAACTGCTAGATAAGCCCATAAAGTGTCCATCGTGTGTTGGATGCAGCATACTGAATAAGATATATTTTGGCCAACCCTTTGGATAACTTATTTTCTTTGCCCACACTTAGCTATTAAGGCTAGGTATTCCAAATGAATAGCTTATGGTGTGAGAGTTATCTTCTAAAGTAAACAGATGTAATTTTCTTGATCATATTCAAAATATACTTTATTAGGAGGTAACGAGAGCCTCTCTCATTTTGACACACACTTGGCAAGACATTGTGCCATAATGATATTCATGGGTAGCAGTTAGAATAGAATTTTCAGTCTTCGTTACCTCTTAAGCGGCGCTGTATACTATATGACCAGAGACTTTTTCTTTTCCCTAAAGCAATTTTCAATAGCATTTACCACTTGACACTTGACACTTTCGATTTCGAAATATTTCATAGTCTTGAATGCCATTGTCTTTCGCGGCGAGTACTTTCAATTCTGAGATTATTGAGGAGCGGCATAATAATTTGCATGTCTAGAACTAGTCGGCTTTGATTGGTCAACAGATTGGGAGTACGGTGTTTGGGTGTTTGTTTGACTTACAGCCAACTTAAATCTGTCAGCGTAGCTAACGTTCCTTGTGCCACATTTGAAATAGAGTTTGAAGACAAATCCCTGTGTATAGTTAAATTATACTATTTTGATAAAAGGAAACATTTTCTTGAATTGGTACTGACATAAGGGCTTCGTAGCAATTATTGTGGGTATATTCCCTAGATCAATGTTACATAAATTAACAGAACAAAGATTCAAAGCTTAATAGGACGTTGATGGTATTGTTTTCTAAATAAGGTGTTTTATTTCTTTTCTTTTTCTTTTAGAAAAACATACGACAACAACAACAGTTGATTAACAGTTGACTTCTCTGCTACAGCTTTACCTAAGCAATAGTTATTGCTATTTTTTCAAATATTTCACAAGCACGTTTTTGCGGTGAAGAAGCCTTCACGAGTTGACATTTATTTCTACCTTCAAAAACAAAAACGCAAAAGAAAATCATAACCAAACAACACCACACCCTAAGATACAAACCAGAAAGTTGAAGAAATTAATGCTCGTGATCTCCGCAGAAAATTAAAAATGATATCGTTTTGATATTAATGTTATTCTTGACCTACACGGAGGGCCTAGTCTAGACTATAGGCATCAAAGTGAAGTTAAGCCGCTCGCTATGTATCTTGCCATGGCTTTCTTTTCTTTTCTTTTATGTAATCCGCAATATTCAGATATTTAATTATAATATATTTTACTTACAACTTGTATAGTTTTGAATGGTTTGCAAACAACCCTCCTTGTAGATGTGTAATAGCGTTTGAAGACATATTCCTGTGCAAAGATGTATTAAAATCAAGGTTGGAGACAGTACGAGCATTACAATCGATCTAAACCCAAGAGTGATCTCTGAGTTTCCCATGTAATTTTTCAAATAAGAAACAAAAGCAGTCTTTACTCACGAGTATGAGAATTTCCCGCAAGTATTCTGGTATTCTTTTTCGCCTGTTTGCTTGTCTCTAATCCCGATCTCAATTTGTTCTTGTTTTTTCTTAAGCTGTGGGTGCCCCCTAAGCTGCTAATTTCTCAAGTAGCATGACGGAAATTTTTTGACAGACTAGTTTGAATGGTTAACCAACGGATACATCACCATCCAGTGAATAAAAGTTGACAAAATATACTTATCTAATCACCAACCTCTAGTGACTTAGTCCAGAAGATAGTATTACCCGTAGCTTAAATACCAGAGCCTTTTAAATGATCGTATATATGTATTCAGGAAGTTTTTGGTTCGATCCTTTTGGAACTAGACGTTTTTTAGCCTCTTACTTCCCTATATCTTTAAGCGTGTTAACGCTAAAACGACTAATCAATTAATAAATTGAAGTTATTGTTCTGGAATAACCAGTGAAAAAGGATAACGTCTATAATGAAAACACTGTCCGTCTGGCAGTTTTGGAGAGATTTCTAACCCAAATTGGTCTCGATTTTGTCTCCACGTCAATACGGTAAAAAAAAAAGGGTAGAAGAAAAAAAAATTAAAAATAATAAATAAAAAGAAACCATCAACAAAAAAGAAACAAAAACAAAATACAGAAACATACAGAAACTGCAGTGTGACTGAGGGAAATATTTTATCAGGTAGAAAGTTAATAGCGTTTGATGACAAATCCCTGTAGAGACAGCCATAAGTGAATTAAAAAAATCTCGAATATATTGTATTCGTGGTCTAATAATATACATGAAAAAATTACTGAGAGCAGTGCAGTTCAAGTGTAACACCAGTGCAAATTACACATCGTAAATCTGAGTTAGGATTGGCTGAAAGACAAAAGGGAATTTTCTAAGCCAATGATATCACATGAAATGATGACGAAAATTTTGTGCGGAAAATTTGAAAAAAGTTTTCTCGAATGAGAGAAAATGGCTTCAAGAAAGATCTTCCGGCACTTCCTCCACGCTAATTTTTTTCATGTTTATATTATTAATAAGTAATCATCCGGTTTTTGTCGTTCAATTTGGAATTAAAAAGCTGAGGTGAGATCCGCTGTTGTGGTGTTGCATCATTGACCGACCTATTCTACTCTTACTTTTTTTTTTTTCAAAAAGCTAAAATTGCACTCGCCGAAGCGGCTCGTGCAATTTCAGCTTTTTGAAAAACTCAATCGTTGAAAAACTGTATTGAGGTTAAGTAACAATTGCGCTAATTAACA